>NW_012151230.1:792906-796168 GCF_000956105.1 Propithecus coquereli | reverse complement strand
GTTTCCACAGGCCGCTTCTGCTCAGCAGCTCCTGCAAGAACTGACCCCGGACTGCCTGTGGGTAGGCTCTTGGCAAAGACCTTCCAGAACAGGGTGGTTTCTTTTTTTTTTATTATTTATTTGAGACGGGGTCTCACTCTTGCTCAGGCTGGTCTCCAACTCCTGACCTCAAGCGATCCTCCTGCCTCGGCCTCCCAGAGTGCTGGGATTACAGGCGTGAGCCACCGCGCCCGGCCAGAACAGTGTGTTTTCTGAGAGTAGAAAGGAGGAAACTAATAACAACAGCCCTGTGAGCTGGCTGCTTTTATAAGATGCCTAATCTTGCCCAAGAGCTAAGTAAATATTCCCTCCTTACCAAAAAATGGGTTCCTCTACAGGTCACTTGGGTGAGAGCACCGAACGTTTTGAGTCTTCCAGTGATTCGTGTGGCCCCAGGCAAGCGGCTGACTTCCCTTTCCAATCCGTCAGATTGGAGACCACGTGCCTCGTAGGTGTCGGGAGGCTCAAGACCAAAGGCAGCACTGTCTGAGAACACCACGGAGTGCTGTTGACACAGTTCTGCAGCGCCGAGGATACATAGGACCTCCGTACGTGTGCACTGGTGCCCCTCATCCTCGCGGATATGTTTGAAGACGCCAAGCGGATGCCTGAAACCTTGGATGGTACCGAACCCTAGATATACTGTTTTTTTTGCTATACATTCACCCATACCTATGATAAAGTTTAATTGATAAATTAGGCACAGTAAGAGACTAACTAATAACTGATACTAAAATATTACAGTATAGTGTAATAAAAGTCACGTGAATGTGGTCTCTCTCTCTCAAAATATCTTACTGTACTTTACTCACCTGTTTTGGAGCCTCTGTTGACTGCAGGTGACTGAAACTGAGGGGGACTACTGTAGTTTCTTTTCCAACTATGGGACTGAGACTTAAAAATCTACTAGATTAAATATTTGTCGAATGGAGCTGCCTAAGGCCTACAGAATGACAGCTGTAACACGAAAGTATTGCACCAACGTTTCTGTCACCTTTTGCTAAGCCAATAGACTTAAGTTTATAAAAGCCTCAACTTGGTGTTCACGTCACAGTAGTAGACAAATAGAACTCTCTCCTATAACAACACATGACAGATGCGAGAAAAGACCGGTTAGCAGGCTAGTCGTATGACACAGAGGACTTTATGTACTCCTGGGTCCACATCTTTCGCTGGGCTGTGTATACATTGTCATCTGGTCATTATAACAGCTGTCATTGTAACTGCTAAAGAATGGTTACGTTTTAGTCCTTTAACGTTGGTGACAAGGCAGTGAAGGGTCTCCAGGGCGATGGGATGCTCACTCACTTTTCACTGATGTGATACTTACATATTTGAAAACCACTAAAATATACGATTTGGGGGGATAGCCCTGAGAAACGTGGGGTGTGACACATTTTGAATAGAAGAGAATGTTTTAGAGTGATTCCTGGTCCCTTGAAAGTGTCGATGACACCCACCGCATAGGGAAGAGGTGGTGAAGGGATGTGATCTATCTAAAGTCAGGAGCCGAGGCTGTCGTAAGGAGGAAAATCCACTTCCGATTTTACTGTGCTTGTTTCATACCAGTTGCTGCAGAAATAAATATTGTATATTTGTTTCCAGCTTATTTTTTGACTTCTTTGAGTCTCAAGATACTTTGGAAAACTTCGATTAGCCAAAGTAATTTTTTTGTACCTTGGAATAAGGCATATTTTAAGGTGGTTTTCCTAATATTACAAAATACACCCTCGTAAGAGTTCAAACAATGTAGAAAAACAAGAATCCCTTCCAGTCCTTCTGTGTCATTTCTACCCACATCCCCACCATTTTTTCCTTGCTTAATAATCTGTTCAAGTCAGGAGATAAACTGAATTTATTCTCTTTATGTTTGCCCAATAGTCCACAGAGAGGATATACCATACTTACTCAACCATTCACTGTTGATAGATTTTCATTTTTTGTCTGTTTTTTCCCACAAGTTAGAGTGAAATAAGCATTTTTCTTTTTCTTTTTATTTAATTAGTTAAATTTTTAGAAATGGGATCTCACTCTGACGCCCAGGTTATAGTGCAGTGGCATCATCATAGCTCACTGCAGCCTTGAACTCCTGGGCTCAGGCAATCCTCCTACCTCAACCTCTGGAGTAGCTGAGACTGCAGACACACACCACCATGCCTGGCAATTTTTAAGTTTTTTTTTAGAGTAAGGATCTCATGGGTCTTGCTATGTTGCCCAGGCTGGTCTTGAACTCCTGGCCACAGTGATCCTCCTGCCTTGGCCTCCCTGAGTGCTGGGATTACAGGCCTGAGCCACCGCCCTGGCCAAGAGATCAGCATTCTTAAACATGGGTCCTGGCACTTTTATTTCTATAGATTCCCACTAATGGGAACCAAATGGTGATAATGGGCCCAGGGATACACATATGTAAAATTTAAAGTTCAGGCCGGGCGCGGTGGCTCACGCCTGTAATCCTAGCACTCTGGGAGGCCGAGGCGGGCGGATTGTTTGAGCTCAGGAGTTCGAGACCAGCCTGAGCAAGAGCGAGACCCCCTCTATACTAAAAATAGAAAGACATTGACTGGACAACTAAAAATATATAGAAAAAATTAGCCGGGCATGGTGGCGCATGCCTGTAATCCTAGCTCTCTGGGAGGCCGAGGCAGGAGGATCGCTTGAGCCCAGGAGTTTGAGGTTGTTGTGAGCTAGGATGATGCCACGGCACTCTAGCCTGGGCAACACAGTGAGACTCTGTCTCAAAAAAAAAAAAAAAATTTAAAGTTCAATATTTAGAGCAATTTACAATCCTGTGAGTCACATAGGGCAGGACTTGACTCTATCTACATTTTTTGCGTGCCAAATGGGCAAAACTTACTGTCCCCGTGTTGCGTTTTCTTGACTGCGGAGGAGCCTCGGGGACATTCCTCTTGACTCTTGCCCCTTGGAACTGCCCCTTCAGGAAATTGCCTGCCTAGTCCCCATTTCCTGGTGACGTTTTTGTTTTGTTTTGTTTTTAATAATTTATAGGAGCTCTTTGTATAGTAGGAATATTTACCCTTTGCAGCCATAAAACGTTGCGTACATGTTTCTCCTGATTTTTGTCTTTTACCTTTGTTGAGAACATTTTTTATGTATTTTTTTCCTTTATAGAATCTGGATTTCCAGCTTTGCTTATTAAGAAGGTTCTTTAACATCTCAGGGTTGTAGAAATACTCTCCTAAATTTTATTCCAATACAGTCTTTT
>NW_012151230.1:781367-792856 GCF_000956105.1 Propithecus coquereli | reverse complement strand
CTCTTGCTCAGGCTGGTCTCGAACTCCTGAGCTCAAACAATCCGCCCGCCTCAGCCTCCCGGAGAGCTAGGATTACAGGGGTGAGCCACCGCGCCCAGCCTGGGGGACTAGCTTTTAACTAGATGCCATTACCATTTCTTTTTTTTTTTTAAAGTTATTTTTAATTGGCAAATAATCATTGTATATTATTTATTTATGGCGTACAATGTGATGTTTTAATGTACGTTTACCTTGTGGAATGATGAAGCCATGTTCGTTAGTAAATCCATCACCTCACATACTTACCATTTTTTTGTGGTGAAAGCATTTAAAGTCTACTCTTTTAGTAATTTAAAAATACACAACGCATTGTTATGTATTATAGTCGCCCTGCTGTGTGATAGATCGCTAAGGCGTATTCCTCCTGTCTAACTGAAATTCAGTACCCTTCGATCGGCATCTCCCCTCTCCGCAGCCCCCGTAACCCCCGTTCTACTCTCTGCCGCCGTGAGCGCGACTGTTAGGTTCCACACACAAGTGAGATCCTGCGGTGTTTGTCCTTCTGTGCCTGGCCTAGCTCATTTGACATAACGCCCTCCAGGTTCATCCGTGTTGTCACGAATGACAGGACTTCCTTCTTCCTTGCTGCTGAGTGGTAGTCCATTGTGTCATACCCCACACTTTCTTTTCCCGTTCACCCGCTGAGGGACACCTAGAGTGGTCCCGTATCTTGGCTCTTGTGACCAGTGCTGCGGTGAACGTGGGAGTGCGGGTCTCTCTTTGCGACGCTGCTTTCAATTCCTTTGCGTACTTGCCCAGCAGTGGGATTGCTGGGTCATAGGGTAGTTCTCTTTTTAATTTTTGGAGGAAAAAAATTTTCCCTAATGGCTGTACTAATTTATATTCCCACCAGCAGTGCACAAGGGTTCCCCTTTCTCCTCATCTTCACCCACACTTGTTGTCTTTGGTGCTAGCCATCTTCACAGGAGTGAGGTCAGATGTCACTGTGGTTTTGGTGTACATTTCCGTGACGATGAGCATTTTTTCATGTACCTGCTAGCCATTTGTTTGTCTTCTTTTGAGAAATATCTATTTATGTCCTTCTCCCATTTTTAATTGAGTTCTTCGTTTTCATGCTGTTGAGTGGTTTGAATTCCTTTATATGTTTTGGATATTAGCCCCTTATTAGATAGATGTATGGTTTGTATATACTTTCTCCCAATGCCACTATTACTTCTTAAATAAAGCATTCTTTTTTCATTTAAAGTAAAATGACACTATCTATACATTTTTGGATCTTTTTCAGGACTTGGGATTCTTTCTTTTCTTCCTTCCTTCCTTATTTCTCTCTCTCTCTCTCTTTTTGTGCTAAGAGCATACTGCCTTTTTATTACAGAAGCTCTAGAATAAGTATGACTATTTTCGTAAGTCAAGAACCTCAGTATTCTTATGTTTTGTTTTTCAAAACAGTATTTCCCTTTTTTAAAACATACATTCTTTCACATCAGCTTTAAGATAATTTTTGCCGGCCGGGCGCGGTGGCTCACGCCTGTAATCCTAGCACTCTGGGAGACCGAGGCCGGGAGGATTGCTTCAGATCAGGAGTTCAAGACCAGCCTGAGCAACAGCAAGACCCCGTCTCTATTGAAAATAGAAAAAAAATTAGCCAGTCAACTAAAAATAGAAACAAAAAATTAGCCGGGCATGGTGGCTCGCACCTTGTAGTCCCAGCTACTCGGGAGGCTGAGGCAGGAGGATCACTTGAGCCCAGGAGTTTGAGGTTGCTGTGAGCTAGGCTGACGCCATGGCACTCACTCTAGCCTGGGCAACAAAGTGAGACTCTGTCTCAAAAAAAAAAAGAAAAAAGATAATTTTTGCCAATTTCTAAAGCAAAACAAAAGCCAAACTCATTGTGATTCTCTTTGGAATTGCATTACACATGTATGTATGTTCATTTCTGAAGGCATGACATTTATGATATTAAATCTTATTCAGGAACATGGTATGTTACTTTATTTATTCATGACTTTTTATGTTCTTTAATAAGATTTATGCTTTTCTTTAGGTTGTCCTCTACTTTTCTTGTTAAATGTTAAAATCTTTTGCCCATTGGAAAATGTTTTTCCAAACTGAGCTGGAGTATTCTTCTGGGTAGAAATTCTGCATTGGATATGTGATTTGAAAATATTTTATCCTTGTCTGTGGCTTGTACTTTCATTATTTTAACGGAGTCTTTTCACGAGCAAAAGTCCTAATTTTGATTAAATCCAGTTTATCAGTTTTTTCTTTTATGAATCATGCTATTGTTGTATCTGAGAAATCTTTGCCTAATCCAAAGTCCCAAAGATCACGAAGACTTTCTTCTAAGAAGTTTTTAGTTTTAAAGTTTTATATTTAGGTCTGTGATTCATTTTGAAATGTTTTTGTCTATTGTGCAAAGAATGGATCAAAGTTCTTTTTTTTTTTTTGGCGTATGGGTATCCGACTGTTTCAGCATCATTTTTGAAAAGACTGTCCTTTCTCCACTGAATTATCTTTGCACTTTTGTTGCAAATTGGTTAACCATGTATGTGTGAATCTATTTTTGGTCTCCCTGTTCTATACCATGGTGGTTCTTCTGGTCCAGGAAGTGGCTTGGAACATGTGGGCTGGGAGGTGCCGTGAGCTCAGGAGAAAGTCTGTGCACCTGGGGGTGGCAGGGACAGAGAGAGATGAGAGTTTATGGTGACGGTTAAGAAATGACAATAATAACTATTTTCTCCTTAAGTCACTCAGTATCTCCAGCCCCATGGCATTTCATAGATTGAATTCAACTTTTCCGTAGACCACATGCAGTTAAAAAAAAAGAAAATAATTCAATAAATCTTTTATTATGATGTTACTTGAAAAGTAACAGGTGCCATGTGAATTATAATGAAACTTATGCTGTCTTTAGATGATACAACTATTTATTTTACGGAGATCTAAACAAGAAGTTGAAAAGCAACTGACTAAGAAATACGAACACGTATTAAAATGCCGTGTTTCTAATCGTCAGAAGGCCTTATACGAAGATGTTATACTCCAGCCACGGTAAGGCTTGGAACGAATGGGTGGAAATGGTGTGATGTGGTCTCTTTATTTCTCAATACTGATATATTCACTCATTCGTTACCCTTAACCCAGCGATCCCGTCTTTTTGGCACCAGGGACGGGTTTCACGAGAGAGAGTTTTTCCAGGGACTAGGGTAGTGGGTGGTTTCAGGATGATTCAAGCGCATTACATTGACTGTGCAGTCAGACCTCTCTGCTGATGATAATCTGCATTTGCAGCCGCTCCCCAGCGCTGGCATCAACGCCTCAGCTCCACCTCAGATCACCAGGCGTTAGGTTCTCATAAGTAGCAGCAACCTAGATCCCTCCCATGCAATTTACAGTAGGGTCTGTGCTCCTGTGAGAATCTAATGCCGCCGCTGATCTGACTGGAGGCGGAGCTCAGGCGGTGATGCGAGTGATGAGAAGCAGCTGTAAATGCAGATGAAGCTTCGCCCGCTCACCTGCCGCTCACCTCCCGCCGTGCCCAGGTTCCTAACAGGCCACAGACGGGTACCAGTCTGCAGCCCAGGGGCTAGGGACTGCAGCCTTAAATTGTGTTTATTAAGATTGCATTTGCAAAGTGTCTTTTCAGATTACATTCAAATTGAGGTTAAATATAAGTCATTTTTAAGCATCAATTAAGTAGGTTATTAAAAAATGAAGGAGCATAAAATAGCTCAAGATTAGCTATGTAACTCAAGAGCTCTTTTAAAGAGCATTAACATTAGGAATTAGTTGTATAAACATAACTCTATCAGTGCACTTACATCATTATCCAATAATCGTTTATGTGTCTGAGTTCATTAAGAGCCAAGAGTGTTTTTTATCTTTTACGCTTACCGGATATCTTAATTCTCCATCCACAGTTACTGTGTGTGGGTGAGTATAAAACAGTGAGCACTGGCCTCGCTGTGTAGGCAGAGGGAGACGTTGCCAGTGCTAGACGAAGGCCCCTGGGAGAGCAGGGACACCCACAGGCTCCAGCGTCCCTGAGAACTGACAAGAATTCTTTCTGGGGAAGTCCAGGGCACATCCAGGACGGAGTTCTGGAACACTGGGCTCTGGGTTTAGGGCCTCTGGCAGGAATATGGTCAGGGGACTCGGGCTGCTCCGTCCCCCGACCTTGGGAAGCTTCCCCTCCTGTCCCAGGAGCAGGGCAAAGCAGAACACCCGTGAGGGGGAAGTGAGCGTGGGCTGCCGGCCCACAGACCAGGGCGTGGCAGACGCGCGTCAGCGTGTGACCGAGGACAAACCCAGAGGCTGATCTGGGCCAGTTCCACTCAGACATCCACCCTCAGGGTAGAGAGATTGTGCCGCGGAGGCAGGCACCATGACGATGACAGCTCGTAGCAGGTCTGTCCCTTGAGTGACTCTGCTCTTGTTGGGACTGGCCACCGTCTGAGTCTGGGGGACGCCTGTGGCCCCGGGGTTCCCGTTGCTTCTCTCCCATGCTGGATCTCCTGCTTCCCAGGTCCTGTGTCTTCTTTTGTTGTTGTCTGTTACTGGTTCCCATTTACTCTGTCCGTGAACAGTGGCTTCTTGAGAAAGAGTACAGGAAAAGATAAATTTTTGACAAAGGATCTTTAAAAAGTCCTTGTTCTAGCCTCACACTTGGTTGATAGTCTGGCCAGCTGTAGAATTCTAGTTTGGAAATCATTTTCCTTCTGAATTTTTAAGGTTTTGCCCCATTGTCTTCTTCTAGTTTCCACAGTTGCTGTTGAAAAGTCTGTAGAATTCTAATACTTCCCATCTGTGTGTGTGGTCTACCTTTTGTCTTTGGAAGCTTGTGGAAATGTTTTGTTTTCCATGGTGTTCGAAGTATTAAAGGAATGTGCCTTGTTTGTGTCCACACTCAACACTGGGACGGGGCACTCTGTGAGCCGCGGTGATCCAGAAATGTCTTCCGTTCTGGCAAATTGCACTGAATTAGTTTCTTTGACGATTCCCTTCACTTAGCGTCTCTCTCCTCTTTCCCTCCCCTGCTTCTCTCTCTCTCTCTCAGCCTCTATTTATGCCGATGTTGCATCGTCTCTGGAGCTAGTTGACTTATGTCCCTATCTTTTCTCTTTTATTCTCCGTCGCTTTATTAGCTTGATTTACTTTCTTCAATTTTATTTTTGAACCCTAATATCATGACTTTTTTAAAAATTCTGCAATGTCTGTTTTTATTGGCATTCTGCTTTTGTTTCCTGGATGTATTAATATTTTCTCTTATCTCCCTGAGGAAATTAATGACAGTTTAAACATTTCTTTTCTTCTTACAGACTGTCTGTTCCCCTGAAATTGTTTTTGTTTGTTTGTTCTGGTCTCTAATCTTTTATTTTAGGGTTTTAGGGGCTTTTCTCAGATACCTGATAATCCTGAATTGTCTGCTCATGTTTAAGTGAAGGACTGAGACACTGCTATGAGGCTCTGTGGATCTGGTGGGGCTTGTTACCTGTGAGCTCCAGCGAGGGGATGCGGCTGGGCCGTTTGTGGGAGGACCCCGAAGGCACTGCCGCGTGGCTTTGGAGCTCTAAAGAGGAGCCGTTCTTTAGCCCAGAGAGTAAAACTGGCTGCGCCTTGTGCGCAGTGCGTCAGGGAAGAGAGCTGGGGGTTCCCGGCACCTGTGGTACATGCGCTCGCTCAGCACCCTGCGGTGTTGCTCTCGCACCCCGTGGTAGTTGAGTTTTGCCGAGGCGAGGGAGGGGCGTCCTCCTGCAGCCAGGAGTGGGGAGGATTAGGGACGCGACCGCCTGTCTGATGGGCGGCAGCATGTCTTCTCCTCTCAGCGTGTCCGTCCTCTCTGCCCCACGGGACCTGGCTTTGCAGCGCCTGGTCCGTCTGTGGGGTCGGTGGTCACACGAGGCTCGTTCTGGGCAGGGTCTGGCTGTTTGGAGTGGCCAAGTCCGGGACCCGTGACCTGCACCACAGCTGCTGAAATTCTGTTGCTGCGTCCACCACACCCATGTCTTCACCTCTGCAGTTTTATGTCTCTTAAAAATCCCTTTATAGAAGTGTCCATGGGTCTGGGGCGGAGTGACACGGATGCGCGTGTTCAGCCGTCATCTCACCCAGAAGCCCCGTCCTCTGTTACCGGGAATGACCCAGAGAATGGAAATCTTTCAGAGTCTTCCAAAGAGCCTGAAACTGATGTGTTTGTTTTTTTCTTATAATTCCCTGCAGAACTCAGGAAGCTCTGAAAAGCGGACAGTTTGTCAGCGTCCTTCACGTTCTGATGAAATTGCAGAGAATCTGTAACCATCCTGATCTCGTCAGTCCCAGACTGTCGGGATCTTCCTACGTGTCTGAGGCCCTGGAATTCAGAACCGCTTCCCGCATCCTCCAGGCCCTGGAGCACGGAGCGTGGAAGGTGACGGGAAAGGGGAGCAGAGCACAGAGTCGTGTCTGAGGCGTGCGTGGGCCTCCCGCTGTTCACAGCGACATCATCACTGTCTGGTGGCGGGAAACCTTCCTGCGGCTGAATGCGGTTGAGGGACCATGGACCAGCTTTGCTTGTCCTTGGTGCAGAGACGCGCTGCCCCAGGGTCTTCCCCAGGCAGCTTTCCCGTCCCGCCCCTCTGCCTCCCGCGTCCCCTGCTCTGTCCAGCTGTCCTTCCCCTTCTCTTCCCGACCGCAATGCTTCCCCCTGGCCGTGCATCTGGTCACCACCCCCCGTGTGTTACCCCAGCGCTCAGGTTCCTGGTAAAACCCTCCTGAGCAGGCTCGGCGTGAGTCCTGGGCCATCATCCTACTGCCCCGAACTGTATCAGGTTATTACAGGCTATGACAGAGTCCGTGTGTTCCTGAGTTTTCAGTGCTCTCTGAGTGGTAACTCCCTGCAGAGGCTTTACTCTCTGAAACCTGTTCAGGGTAAAGTGACGTCATCTTGGACTTCCGGCCGCCCTCTCGTGCGTCCAAGGAGTCGGGCGAG
This sequence comes from Propithecus coquereli, assembly GCF_000956105.1. Taxonomy (NCBI): domain Eukaryota; kingdom Metazoa; phylum Chordata; class Mammalia; order Primates; family Indriidae; genus Propithecus; species Propithecus coquereli. Next base: position 785,889 of record NW_012151230.1, on the reverse strand, counting down.
TCAGTCTTTGCCCTGCGGGTCATCCGCCGAGGCAGCCGTCCCCAACCTTTTTGGCACCAGGGGCTGGTTTCATGGAAGACAGTTTTTGTAGTGCTGAGGGGTTAGGGGCGGGCAGAGCTCGAGGGAGGCGGCGCTTATTAGTGATGCGAGCGATGGGGAGCACCGTAAATACAGGTGCCCGCCCGCTGCTCGCCTCCTGCCGTGCGGCCCGCTTCCTACGTTTCATGGAAGGCAGTTTTTCCACAGATGGGGGGTGGGGTGCCTGGCCCAGTTCCTAACAGGCCATGGACCAGTACCGGCCTGTAGCCTGGGGGTTGGGGACCGCAGCGCTAAGGGACTAGGCCTTCTAGGTCAAGGGGGACGTTCCAGGGAAGCCTGAATGTGTCACACGGTGGATTCTTTTCACGCCGGGATACCGACATGTCAGTATTTGATCTGGTTGGGGCAGAAAATAAAATGACACATTAAATACGAGGCCCAGGTGCTGCCCAGACAGAAGGTGACTCGGAAGCTCATCGAAGAAATCTACAACTCGCCCCCTCCGCAGTCACGACCCCGCCCAGTCAAGATCAAGCCCAGCCGGTGGGCAGGGGAAGGAGAGGCAGCCGGTCTGCGCGTGTGGGCGTTGACCATGTGCTTGCCGCCAGCTGGGACGCGCGGGCGTGGCCGTGGCGAGTGCTGTGGGCGCCTGTCGGTCTCTCCCTTGTGCCGTGGCGGCCCTGCAGGGAGTTCAGGACTTGACGCCGACCTTCGGGAAGGGGCAGTGGACAGCGTGCTGGGAGGCCCGTCTGTCATCGAACACGCTGCCGACTAGAGGATCCATTTCTAGGAGTGGGGCGATGGATGATTTGCCAAATCTCCCAGGAAAGGTCAGCATTCCCGGCCTCCCTCTGGCGCGAGCCCCTCTGCCTTCTGGTTGGCCTGTTTCCAGCCCCCCCTACACTCCCACGGCTCCTGCCCCCGGGACATCTGCTCCTCCCCAGGGCCCGGTGCGCTTTGCTCCATAAAGCTGTTTTCAACTCCTCTGCCTCCCCTTTGGTTCTTTCTCTCTCTCTCTCTGCTTCCTTCCTTCCTTCCTTCCTTCCTTCCTTCCTCTCTCTCTCTTTCTCTTTCTTTCTTTCTTTCTTAATTGTGTCAGTCAGGGTTCTTTGAAAATAGAAATCTGTGCCGGCTACCATAGGTTAAAAAGGGGAACACACTAGATGTCTCAGAGAATCACAGAAATGGTTGCACGCCCAGGTGCTAGGAAGAACGGCCGGCCCCCCGTGTGGTGGTCTCAGAGGCAAGATGTTATTCATGTGACGTCTCCCGTCCTTTGTCTTGGTGGATCCGTCCAGATCCAGATCCCGAGACACACCCCGCTGTGCCCCTTGGATCAGGAGGTGGATCGCGCGGTCGGCCTCGCCAAACCAGAACTCGTTTCCTTGTTGTCCAGAGCACAAGAGCCGGGCCTCTATGAAGGATCGTGGTCTCTGTGGTTACAAAGTGCTCTGTGAATCTCTTATTCCGTCTCGTCTGATCATCCGCGGTCTATTATCCGTGATTTGAAAGTCCTGAAATCTCTGAAAATGGCAAGTTGGTTTCCGTCCTCAACTCCTTTACAAAACTCGAGTTGTCCTGAGTTCACCCAGTGGGCAGATCCTGAGCTGACTGAGGCTGTCGCTGACCCTGTTCACTGAGAGGGGAAGTTTCGCCGCACGGCTGTCGCTGTGTTTTGTTGTGATGCTGCCCCGGCCTTACTGAGGGAGCTACGTGGCCGTGGTTCTCACATGAAATTACCTCTCTGAGACCCGAAGCTTCTGAATTCTGAAGCAGGGGTAGCCCACGGCCTGGGAGGGGACAGAGCCACCTGTCAACCATCGTCTTTGTGTTTACGTCCCCGCCACCACTTTGCCAGCCTTTCTGAGCCGTGTGTGAGGACGGTTAGTTGGGATAATGTGAATCTTTTTATTTTAAGGGTGTCTCACGTTGAAATGTGTTGATATGAAGGACATCGTTGGTCTTGATCTCACTTCAGTTACATTTTCTGTATTTAGTGGTTTAGTTTCTGCATGTTACTGTGCCAGCGTCGTCAAGGAGCCCTGGTTCCTTTCACTGCAGGGCGGTGTCGACGCCGCGTTGGGTGGTGGGCGTGGTGGGCGTGCTGATCGCTGCGTGTCCCCAGCAGGCGGAGCTGGGAAATCCTTGCGTGGATTAACCCCTGCATCCACACGTGCATGTTTACTTCTACTCCTGTATGTTTCAACCTCTGTGTATACATTAAAAACCACGATTTCATACCGATACCTCCAGTTTTTAAGCCAGTTTTCACACCGAGTGACAGGGTTCTTCTTGGCTTGTCCTTGTCACTGTTCCCTTGCTGGGGAGAGACTGGCTCCCGCGATCTGCGTGATCTGAGTGGTTCGACCGCCCTACGCAGATGTGGTTACCTGGACGTGCCCACACCCTGCAGGGACAGGTTTGCTGTTCCCTTCTGTCTCCAGCCTCATAGTGTCCGGTCAAAGCACCATTTGCCAAAATTGCGTAGGTGAGTGCTTTCTTCCCCGCCATGCGCAGTGTGGTCGATGTTACTCGTCTTTAGTACAAGTACGTTTTTGTTACTGTCGGTATTCCATTGTGCATTCCTCCCACACCTTGGCTGATGTTAATTATTGATTTTTTGGGGTGCGTGCATGGTGACGGGGCCTGAGTCAGAGCTGTATGAGGAGGTGTTCTCCGGGAAGCCAGCTGCTCCTCGCCCTGGCAACCCCATTTCTCTCTCTTTCCCTCCTCTCCCCACACACCGGAGGCCTCCCCCTACCTTCCTCCCTCCCGTCCTCCCTTGATATCTATTAAATTTTTTGTCATCTTATTGAGTTTTAAGTGTTCTTCATATATTATGAATATAAACCCTTTAACAGATATGTGTTTTGCAAATAAGTAAAAGCAAGAATAATATTGGTGACAGGTGAAAATTGTATGAAATTGAAATTTCAGTGTGGTCTGTGGCTGTGTGTGTGCCGCGGTGACAGGGCAGAGTGCGTGGGCCGGAGGCCCTGCCACTCGCAACACGTGCCAAGCCCTGGTTTGGAAAGATACTTGACCAGATGTGGAGAGCAGGCGTCTCTAGCGGTGGAGACGTGGTGTCTCTGTGTTTATTTTCTGTGCGGTTCTTGAAGCGTCCTGTGGTAATTGGTTGTTGCCAGTCGCTGTCCCGGTGAGGGAAAGTGCTCTGTCCTCAGCTTCCCTAGACCCGGCATCACCAGGTGCCAGTGACTGCTTGAACGCCAGGCGTGGAGGAAGGCGACAGCATCATAAATCCTATCCCGGGAAAGATTTCGCATGAATGTCAGTTATCAGCTGTATTTCACCGTTGAGTTATGCAGTTGATTTTCATAAATTTTGCACCCAACTCTTCTGTGCATCTCTTGACGCCGCCTTCCTTCCTTTTGGTTCAGGCTTCGGGTTTTGTTGTGACGCCCTTAACACCGTAGCTCCACGCACCGTCCTCGCCACTCTCTGTCCCGGGGGCTTCCTCTTGTCCACACACGTGCAGCTGCTGTCCATGACAGTCTCGCCCTCGCTGGGCTGTCCTCGTGGTGCCGCCTGGCCCTGGAGAGGCCCTTCCTGTGACACATCCAGTCTCAGGAGACTGGCCGCCCCCTACAGAGCTATCTAGAAGGAAAGTACCAAGTTCTCTTAATCTCAGCCCAACTCAGTGTGCAACTTGAGATCAGAACCCTCCACCGTCTGCATCTGAACTTTCCTTCCCATGTAGCATGAAGATTGAGTGAAGCAGTTCCAGGCCCCGTGTCGTCCGTGTGCCTCGCCGAGTGTCTGTGGCCGGTGTTGACTGTGTCGTGAGAAGCGTCAGATGTCCCGGCGCTAGAGCAGGAATGGCGCGGCCCTTCCCTAAGCCGCGTGAACCTGCGCACTTCCCTCACTGTCGAGTGCTGTTGTCACGACGCACATTTCAGGTGTTTCTTTATTAAAACTGATTCCCAGGTTGTTCCAGCCTGTGCCTTATGGACAGAAGCCAGAGGGCAAGATGGTCGTTTTCCCGAGTGTCCAGGCACCGTGTCCTGTGACCGCAGCCACGGCGGCCCAACCAGGACAGACACGCGGTGTAAGAACCGATTCCCCTCGGCCCCAGGAACAGAGAAGCAGAGTCACCGAGGATGCAAATGGCAAAGGAGTTTATTTGCTAGCTCGAGCTAGGGTCCAAGTCCCAGAGCACCAACGCAGTGGCCTCCCTATGAACCAGGACCCCGCCCCAGGGTAAAAGTGAAGCTTTTATACTTCCGGTTGCGCACGACACACCGGTGGTATACGACACGCTGAGCCCACCATCCCCTTTCCCCCTTCGTCCATTGGTTCCTTTAAAAGTGGAGGATTGTTTTGACCCCCGATTGGGTGGTCCCAAGCCTCAGGGTTTTCAATTTTCGCGCCAATTCTGATCTGCGTTTGGGGAGGGGGACTGAGACTTAGGCCTACTCTAGGAAGTTCAGCCTGTCATGGAGTTACTCTCGCCCTGTTTTTTTTT
>NW_012151230.1:761376-780982 GCF_000956105.1 Propithecus coquereli | reverse complement strand
CTGGGCTAGAGTGCCGTGGCGTCAGCCTAGCTCGCAGCAACCTCAGACTCCTGGGCTCAAGCGATGCTTGTGCCTTGGACTCCCAGAGTGCTGGGATCACAGGCCTGCGCCACGGCGCCAGCCCAGGGAGAATTCTTGACAATAGCCTTTGCAGTAGCCCTCTCCTGCCTCGACCTTTCTCCTTTAAACACTTGAGCCTGACCTTTGTTCTCCACTGCACGGCCCAGGGCTTCCCGGCTGTCCCCAGCCTTGGTCCAAACACACCAGTCCATTAATCTTCCTCAGTTTCCTCACTTAGGTCAACACTAGGGTATCGCAGTTAGGTATCTTGTTGGCAAATGGTAATGTTTAGCTGCTGTGCTAGGTTGCTAGGGTAGCTGCTGCATTGGTTTGCTGTGTTAGTCTGCTAGAGTAGCTGCTGTGTTAGTTTGCTAGGGTAACTGCTGCATTAGCTGCTGCGTTGGTTTGCTAGGGTAGCTGCTGTGCGTTGGTTTGCTAGGGTAGCTGCTGTGTTGGTTTGCTAGGGTAGCTGCTGCATTAGCTGCTATGTTGGTTTGCTAGGGTAGCTGCCGTGTTGGTTTGCTAGGGTAACCGCTGTGTTGGTTTGCTAGGGTAGCTGCTGCATTAGCTGCTGCGTTGGTTTGCTAGGGTGGCTGCCGTAGCAGAGAACCACAGACTGGGCAAAAGCTGCAGGGGGTTTCTCCCCCAGTCCTGGAGGCTGGACCCAGGTCAAGGTGTGGGCAGGGCTGGGTCCTTCTGAGGCGTCTCTCCTTGGTGGGCAGCCGCGCCTTCTCACTGTCCTCACGCAGCCTCTGCTCTGTGCATGCGGAGAGATCGCGCTCCAGCACCTCTCCCACTCCTAGCAGGACACCAGCCCCATGGGACGAGGCCCCGCCCTCGTGGCCCTGTGAACCCTGCTACCTCCTCAGGAGCCCCTCTCCGAGCACAGCCACATTGTGTCTCATCACGGGTCGGGGCTCCCGTGTGTGCGTTTGGGGGGACACGGTTCAGCCCGTGATAGCCACGGCGTGTCAGCGGCTTGCCCTCCCCAGAGGCGGAGTCATTCCCTATGTCCACAGCGCGAAGCCTCCGCGGGTTCAGGCACGTAAGCTACGGGCTGGCATCTGCCTCAGACGTCTTCTGCGTGGCCCAGACGTCGGGCAGAGCCTCTCTTCCCTCCTCCTGGGCACCGGCGTGGCCTGCGGGGAAGGCGGCGTTCCCAGTCACCGAGAGACTTCGGCCGCCAGCGAGGACCAGCTTACCCTTGCTCTGCTTTCTTCAAGCAGGTGGCGAGGTTGTGAAAGTAGCTCCGCTGGCGTCCGTCGCCGGCCCGCAGAGCCGAGTGGCCCAGCCAGAGGCGCCGGTGACGCTGCAGTTCCAGGGGAGCAAGTTCACGCTGTCGCACAGCCAGCCGCTGCAGCTGCAAGGTCCCGCCGCGCTGTGGTCCACGGCCCGAAGGGCCAGCAGGCTTAACAGGCAGCCTTATTTTTGAGATGTTAAAAGGCAGAAGCCAAAAATAGTAATAACTGTACATCTTTGAATCTAGAGAAGACGGTTGCCTAAGTGCCACCAACGCTGTGATTGTCAGAGTTAGAAACCACTTCGGTTTTATGTGGAGTCACTTGGGGGAGTTCTTCCAGGGCGGTGTGTGTCGTAATCGCGCTGCCTGCGTGTCCCTGGGTCTCACTGGCAGCTCAGGTGGCCTCTGAGCGTTAGAGCACACGTGTGCCTGTGGGCAGGGATTTAATTTGGAGATCACGGCTGGTAGGGCCATTTCAGTGTCCCGAGGCATCCTGGCTTCTGCACAGCCCTCATCTGGAGAGGCTGCGTGACGTGGCCGCGACAGGGGAGACTATTGCATTATGGTTGCCCCAAGGCTGTGAGGCGCTGCCTCTGGTCCACTTGTTTCTATGTTGTAGGTGTGCATTTGTGTTTGTGCGTTTGTGTGTTCATGGTGTATTTGTGTGTTTGTATTTGTGTGTCTGTGTGCATTTGTGTGTTCATGTGTATTTGTGTATTTGTGCATCTGTGTGTGTTCGTGTGTATTTGCGTGTGCGTGTTTGTATGTATTTGTGTGTGCGTGTGTGTGTTGTGTGTGTGTGTGGAGGGGACAGGGTAGGGACGCGTGAGTGCTTTCTGAGAACACGTGTTGGGAGGGGCCTTGCTCGTCTGTCTTCCTTGGTGCCTCAGTCGTATCTCGCAAGCGCATCTGCAGGCCCGAGCTCCTGGCTCTGGGAAACCGCTGTGCTCCGCCAGCCGGACGCCCTTCCCAGCTCTTGCCCACAGGCCCGGGGAGCTGCGTGTGGGACGTGAGAGTGTTCCACGCGGTTAGGTCATAAGTAAAACCCTCCTTACACTGGACAGCGATCAGTAGTGATCAAATCCCAACAAACAAGTTACTGAGAAGTAACTTTTAGATATTTTATAGGGTCATGATAATTTAGCATAGGTAATTTCCTCCTGGTTCTAAATACTCTTTTATATGCTATATACAAATTTCTTAAAGATTTTAGGGGAGAATCATCAAAAAACATTAACACCAATTTCCTTTTTTAAAATTTATTTTTAATTGATAAAAATTGTATATATTTGTGAGATGCAATGTGGTGTTTTGAGAGAGAGATACGTATTCTCACACACACACACACACACACACACACACCCACCGTGGAATGATTAAATCAAGCTAATTAACATGCCTTTACCTCAAATACCCTTTTTTTGTGGCGAGAACATTTAAAATCTGCCATTTTAGCAATTTTCAAATACATTATACATTGTTATTAATTGGTCACCAATAGATCAGAACTTGTTTCTCCTGTCAACACTGATTTCTTCCATAAACAGGGTCATGAAGGCAGGGTATGACAGCACTTAGCTTTTCTAGGTTATTTTTATCATGCTTCTTATGTGATTGTTGAGGTTAATTTGAAACTATTTTTATTTTTTCAAACTAGAGATTTAAAAAAATCAACTTTATTGAGTTATAATTAAAATGCAATAAAACGTCCCCATTTTAAGCACCCACTTTAGGAGTGCTGCCAAGTTTTTACAGCCACTCACCCACCAACACAATCAAGATCTAGACCATTCTCGTCACCCCAGAAAGGTGCCTGGTGCCTCTTCCTGGTCTTCCCACCCCTCAGTCCCCCGGCAACCTCTGCCCTGCTTCCTGTCAGTGGAGACTGAGTTAGTCTTCTCTAGAACTTTGTGTAAATGAGCCATATTGAAATTGTTTTTTTTTGAGACAGAGTCTCACTCTGTTGCCCAGGCTAGAGTGAGTGCCGTGGCGTCAGCCTAGCTCACAGCAACCTCACACTCCTGGGCTCAAGCGATCCCCCTGCCCCAGCCTCCTGAGTAGCTGGGACTACAGACATGCGCCGTCATGCCCAGCTAATTTTTTCTATATATTTTTAGTTGTCCGATTAATTTCTTTCTATTTTTAGTAGAGACGGGGTCTCGCTCTTGCTCAGGCTGGTCTCGACCTCCTGAGCTCAAACGATCCGCCCGCCTCAGCCTCCCAGAGAGCTAGGATTCAGGGCCGCGCCCGGCCCTGAAATTGTTTTTAATATATTTTCCTTTACATGGATTTGGTGATAATGCCTTAGCTGCAATTATTTTAAAAACAGGACTCTTGGAATCCTGTTTTGCAGTTAAAACGTTAAACATTTTTAGTTAAGACACGCGAGAGTGATCAGTATTATAAATCTCTGCCATCACATTGTTCAGAAACCAGTAACTTCTCTTTCTTCGCAGGAAGCGTCCTGCAGATCCTGTCGGCCCCCGGCCAGCCGTGCCTGTGGCCCCCGGGCCCCGTCGCCGTGCAGAGCATGTCGCAGCCGGTCCTGCTCCCCTGCGCTTTCGGAAACCCCCCAGCACTCGCTGCGCCAGGTCAGTCTCTGTGACCCCTGTGACCCCTGCCCTCCCACGCAACGGGTGGCGGCTGGGACCGCTGGTGCTGCGTGCTGCTCCGGGGCCTCCCGTCCACAGATGAGGAAACTGAGGCACGGAGAGGTTCAATCAGTCGCCCACCCGTGTACCGCTGGTGAGGGCAGAGCCAGGACTCAAGACGGGCGGTGCGGTTGGTTCTGTCTCTAGAGAGGGAGCTCGAACCCTTTCTCCTGTCTCTCCCTCGGACCAGGTCCCACCCCTTGACCTCATTTAACCTTAATTACCGCATAAAACCCCGTCTCCAGACACAGCGACACTAGACTTCAGTGTGTGAATTTGGGGGACACAGCTCAGCACACAGCAGACCCCGCAGTCTCGGTTCCTCGCCCTGCCCACGCCCAGCTCTGCGCGAGACCGGGGCGGGTAGCGGCCTGTGCGCCGGGCGCGCTGCTCCGTACTTTGCGCGCGTCGGATGGCCTCGTCCCAGCCTCAGCTGTTTGGGATTTAAGGAAAAGGAGATTTTTTTTTTTTTTTTTTTTTTCTTAAAGAGCCTAACTAACGCTCCTCTGGGATACCAGGTGAAACAAGTACATGTTAATATTTCGGTGCTAAGAGCTGTAGGAGCAGGTGGAACCCTTTCCAGAGAGGAGAAGAGGGGCACGGAGGGGGATGTGGCTCCACCTAAGTCTCCTCCTAAGGCAGTTTCCGGGTAAAAATGGCAAGGACAGGACCAAACGACAGAAAACCTCGCGCTTACCTCGCTTCCCCGGTAACCCGCCAGCGACTCCTGAGCTGGGGAGGACGCTGGTCTCCCCACACCCGCCCGCTGTGTGAGGAAAATGTAACCTCCGCTCGCTTCAGCCTGTGAGCCTTTCTCTTCTTTCACCTCGATTGATCATTCCAAGATTATAAATCCCTGGAGGGCAGAAACGTGTCCCCTCCAGCTCTCCGCGCTGCGGAGCACACGGTCCCAAGCAGGCTCCTGGGTGTTTGCCGTAGAGTCCGAACGGTTCTGTTCCCCAGCTGGCGCACCAAACAGACTCGCCGGTGCCCACTTGTCACCGGCTGAACCAGGAGTGCCGCCAAGGCCTGCGGGGAGCCTCGTCAGGTGACTCCCAGCGCGGGCACATTGCCACCTCCCCGGAACCCACGAGTCCCTCGTGATTCTCGTGGGCAGGAGGTTATTTGCAGGCCAAAACGTAGCTTTACCACGCAGAGCTTCTCACCCCGTGTCGTGGTAACACCCCGTTCTGTCTCCTCTCTCTGCCTCTGGAGCAGGAGTCGCTGGAGGAGAGGAGAAGGCTTTCAAAGGAGCGTTTGGATAGAATGTTTTCTGGTGACGAGCGTCGCTGTTCCACAGCTCCAGCGTACGGCCAAGACTTACTGGGAAATTGCTCGTTTTTTGGGGAAAGGAAGGTCCCCCCACATCACTTCTCTGGAGGTAAGTGGGGTGGACAGGCCCCTGGAGCCGCTGCCCGTGCTTGGACGCGCCCGAGCCATCAGCGGACCCCCCGCAGTGCCTGACGCTGGCCGCAGAGCGACCCCCTGCAGGACGCCACGAAAAGGCAGCCTCGCAATGATGCGCGGAGAGCACGTTTCAGCCGATTTAAATTCTTATTTTGCTTTTGAGAACAGAATGCTTACTTTGAGAAATAGGTATTAACTTCTTCCTGGTGGCTTTAGAGGTTTTTAAAATGCTTCTAGGATTTACTGGCTTTTTGTGTGGCTTTAATACTCTGTGTTTTAAACTAAAGTGTTAAAGACAATTTCCATAAGTTACCTTTTCTAGTTCTGGAATTTTTTCCGGCATTCTACTCCAGAAATAATGATTATGTATTTTTGCGATGTTATTCATTTTTAAAATAAGTCAAGATTCATAAAAGAATTTGATATTTTGATTTTTTAGAAAGATACCTACTAGCCTAATTTGGGTCTGGTAGATTTTTTTAGCTGGTTTGAAATTACAGACTGCATTTCAAATTGGTGTCCCTGAAATACCTTTATGATACTTTGTTTTTAACCCCTTAAAATTTTAATCAGAAAATCGAAAAATAATAAGGTTGCAGAAATTGTTTAGTAAATAATAGAAGCAACTTCCTCGTCCCTTAAGCTGCCCACACAGGGACTTGGAGAAAATGTGGTTGCGGTTTGCTTTCTTACATGTTCCCTGCACGCTTTTGAAACTGACTTTAGCTTATACCCTTTGTGTCTTCAGTAACTGGTGAGTGTTGAGTTGGAATCGTCACCTGTGTGCTGACAGTCGTAGCATCACAGGAGACCCAGGCCTGGAACCGGGTCTGGTTCTGTCCTTGTCCTGATGCTCACTGACCCGTCACCAGGAAACACTGCAGCCCCCAGGGGCGGGTTTCTTAAGCACCGACTTTCTGGGAAGGGGTTACTCACTCGTGTGTGTCCAGGTTAATTCCATGTGATACAGAGAAGTGAAAACCGTTTTGCTGCTTTATTGTTTTTAAAAATTATATGAGTAATAATGAATATGTTCTCGTTGTGAAAGCAAGATTGGAGGATACTGGACTACACAGGGTAGGAGGTGGAGGAGTCTGAGGCAGGATTCTTTCAAGTCTGTCCCCTTGTTCTGGCAGGTCCCGGGGAGCCACGGAGCAGGGGCAGTGCCAAGGCCGACCGTTGGCAAACGCCCCAGGGCGGGGCTGTGAGGCCAGACTGCGCCGGGGGTGGGAAGTGGAGTCTCAGCGTTCAGGGAGTCCGAGCTCGGGCCTGAGGCACAAGCCATGTCGATAGCACTTAATAGATGCCACGTTTCAGGTGTCCCCTGGGGGGGCTTGGAGAAATCCTGGTCCGTGCTGAGCTCCCTGGGGGAGGCCACGCAGGAGGCGTGGAGACAGCCGGACTGCAGCGCAGAGGCCCGCCCGCCCCCAGGCCGTGGAGGGCTGGACGCGAGTGCGCACGCGGCAACTGTTTTCTCTGCCTGCACCTCACTTAGCAGCAGCATCACAGTTTTTCAGGGCCCAGCGTCTCGCGTACGATACTGTAGCCTCAAACCGACAGAGCAGGGCCCCAGTGCCGGGTCGAGTTGCATTTAGAGGTAACTGGAGTAATCCCGCCCCACGCGCACCCAGTGGCAGCCTTGGGGCAGAGGGTGTGCCACGTGGGAGTCCCACTAGCGCTAACCGTCCCAGCTCCGCTGGCGCCCGACGGTGACCTGCCAGTGGGGAGAGACAGTCGCGGGTGAGTGAGGGCTTGGACTCTAGGCCACCTGTGGGGTAGCAGCTCAGCCACCCAGACAAGACACTGAGCAGTGCGAGGTTTCAGAAAGCCACAGGTAAAAGCCGCCCCCGCCTCCCCGTGAGGCAGCTAAAGCTGCAGCGCTTTGCTCCAGGGTTCTCCGCGTGCTGCCGGCCGTGGTCGCCGCCCCCCCCCAGCCTGTACGCCGCCAACCCTCCACCATCCTACAGCCACAAGATGAGGGTCTTTGGGCACAATCTCAGGGAGGAGCTGGCCCCGTACCTGCAGCAGATCTCGGCCCCACACCTGCTGCAGTTCCCCGACCTCCGGCTGGTTCAGTACGACTCAGGTGAGGGACGGGGCCGGGGCCTGGCTCTGCCAGTGGTGGGGGGCGGGGGGAAGGGGCTGCCCACTCACACGTGTGTCTTGTTTCACTGACAACAGGCAAGTTGGAAGCACTGGCTGTCTTGTTGCAGAAACCGAAGTCTGAAGGCCGGCGGGTGCTTATTATATCTCAGATGATTTTTTTTTTTTTTTTTTTTGAGACAGAGTCTTGCTCTGTTGCCCGGGCTAGAGTGCCGTGGTGTTAGCCTAGCTCACAGCAACCTCAAACTCCTGGGCTCAAGTGATCCTCCTGCCTCAGCCTCCCGAGTAGCTGGGACTACAGGCATGCGCCACCATGCCCGGCTAATTTTTTCTATATATTTTTAGTTGTCCTACTAATTTCTTTCTATTTTTAGTAGAGACGGGGTCTCGCTCTTGCTCAGGCTGGTTTCGAACTCCTGAGCTCAAATAATCCGCCCGCCTCGGCCTCCCAGAGAGCTAGGATTACAGGCGTGAGCCACCGCGCCCGGCCTATCTCAGATGATTTTAATGTTACATATCTTAGTGCTGTTTTTGAACTTCTACTTTTTGACCTTCATCAGGATCAATGACTATGCCAACTACGAACAGCGTCAGGTAAGGTGAGCCCACGTTTAAGCTATTATTGGAAGATTAAATGAGAGACTATGTGGAAAGTGCCATAAATGGTGAAGAACTGCAGTTCTAAGTTATTCCTCATACAGATACATCTGTAAATTAAGCTGGAGAGTGTTTATAAGCAAATGCACGTTAAGGTGAACTTAAGAATTGGACCAGACAAAAATACTAAATCAGATCTGCCCTGGGTGCTTCCACATTCTCTGTCCAACAGTTGGGAAGGATTTCTGTCAGCCTGGTGCACGGTTCTGCATCCTTCACATTAATGTGCGAATTTTAACTTCAGCAAATATTTGCATTGTTAAAAGAACTTACTAAACTTACTGCTAATTCCTTTACATCTATATATAATTTTAGCATCATCAAAAACTTTTATATTAATCATTTTATGACTTAGGACATTTTCTAAACAACGTTTCAAAAGCAGTCGAAACAGTATCTATTATTTGGTTTGTGACCTTTATATAATATTCATTAATTGCACCTTTTATTCTGTGACGTCCTTCCTGTCCTTAATCTCTGCTTGTCTAACGTTAACACTGACGCACACTTCAGCCTTTCCTGTTTGCATTTGCCCGTTGCCTTCTTTGCCAACCTTCCTTTACTTAGGTTTAAGCGAGTTTCTTGTAAGCAGTATGTAGCAGGCGTTAAATGATAACTTTGAAAATGGCAAAATCATGACTCTCATCGTATACCTATTAAATGAACATGTGTCGAAGATTTTTAACTCATTAGTTGAGAGAACCAATGCAATGTTAAAACTGGTCCAAAGGAGAGTCTGATGACAGACACACGTGCACAGGCAGCGAGGAATGCAGGAACCACCCTGCCGGTGGGAGCAAAGCTGTTCAGGCCTGGACCTGTTGCCCTGGGGCCCTGTCTTCCATGGGCTGGGAAAGACTCCCCGCTCCTCCAGACGAAGCTCCTTTGCTCAGCAGCCTGCTGGGGAACAACCGGTAGTCTTTCTGTCCAGTCCAGAGCTGCTTTCAGGCACTTTATTGAGATATAATTCACATGCAATAAAATTCACCCATTGGGTGCCCTGTGTCTGCACACTTAGTATCGTCCTGGGATTGCCCCGTCTGCACACTTAGGGGCTGGCCACTGACTGGTCAGGCATTGTGCTTAAAGCTCCAGAGCCAGTCGGGTTTTGACCCCTTCCGGTCAGATCTGTGTGTGGTTGCAGCCTGCTTTTGTGGTTCAAGACGTTTACGGTTTTGCCCCAGGCAGACCCAGGGACTGCAGCTCTGAGCTTCCTCTCCAGGCCTTGGGCCTGCAGGCTGTCGTCCGCCTGGGAGGAGTGTGATCTCTGCAGGCCCTGCCTGTCTCTTCTCCTTATCTTCCTGTTACATTTCTGGTTGGTCTTCCTCTGCTGGTATCCTACCCCGCTGTTGGCCTCCACTGATCGCCAACCGATCTGTTATCATGGACAATTTCCCGGGGCACGGATTGCTCTGTGTTCGGCCCCTGGCAGGGGTAGAGAGCGCCAGGCTCTGGAGCTTTGGCCACTTGGGCAAAATCTCCTCGCTGTGGGGAATGGGGTTTGCTCTTTTTCCTCGCGACGGGGCGGCAGCTGTGGGATGAGGAAAAAGGACGTTAGAATCCACTAAGTTACTGGGAAACTTTAGAATGCCATAGAGAGGCACCCAAATTAATAAAGTTTTCATTTTTTCCTCTCACAATATTTATGGAATAATACTTTCAAAATGCATATTTTTAAATATAATTTTAATAGACTATAGTAAAATATTTTTAGGTTTAAGCTTGTTAATCAGTATTTATGTTCTTTATAAATAATAAAATATATAGTCACTTGTGTCCAACAAATAGTCTATAATAGCAATTAATGCTAATTATAATTTATTATAACTATGCTGATTGATGCCGAATGAGAAAAGTGTAGTATGAGTCATTTGGAACCGGCTCATGGGCTGAGGCAGCCAGAGGGGTCTGTGGGGAGCGTGTCAGGAAGCCCCCCACGCACAGGAGCAGGGAGGCCGCCAGCCCTGGTCACTGCTGAGGTCCCCCTGCGCCGTCCTTGCTCCCTGTCTCCTGCCGGCCCACGCGGAGATGGCAGATGACATTTCACTTCCGCTTCACCATCCTGGCCCCGTGACCTCCCCCACGGTGCCCAGGACGCCCCGGGAGGCCACACTGGTTTCTAGGAGAGGGAACAAGGCTGCTGCCCGTGTTGGAACAATCTGTTTCACTGGCTACGATTCATTTGAAATGGTTGACTTCAGAGGGACTTGTATTGATAACTCTGATACCTAGATTAATTTCAAACTTGTAATTATCTTCTAACTAGTTTTGATACCAATGAGCTTCTATCATTCAGGAGTTAATGAGGAGTTTCAACAGAGACAAGCGGATATTCTGCGCCATCCTCTCGACTCACAGCTGCTCGGCGGGCGTCAGCCTCGTGGAGGCGGACACCGTGGTGTTCTACGACAGCGACCTGAACCCCGTGGTGGACGCGAAGGCCCAGGAATGGTGCGATAGGATTGGGAGGTGCAAGGACGTCCACGTGTACAGGTTGCAGCTGCTCTGTGTTTATATTTGTACCGAACATTCGACCTAGGTGGTTTATTCAGTGAGGGCGTCTAAAACATCTGGTTGATGTGTATGTCTGAATATGTATTTTTTCTAGAGACAGGGTCTCACTGTGTCGCCCAGCGTGGACTGCCTTGGCGTCTTCACAGCTCACTGCAGCCTCAGACTCCTGGGCTCAGTTGACCCTCCTGCCTCAGCCTCCTGAGTGGCCAGGACTGTAGGCACGGGCCACCACACCTGGCTAATTTTTAAAGTGTTTTGTAGAGACAGGGTTTCACTATGTTGCCCAGGCTGGTCTTGAACTCCTGGCCACAGTGATCCTCCAGCCTCAGCCTTCCGAAGTGCGGGGATTACAGCCAGATGTCTGTCTTTGACAGCCTCTTTAAAAGCATGAATGAAGAAGACGTAAACTCCAGGTTTGTGTAAATGCCTTTGCCAACTAAGAAGAGAAACGGGTGTTGTTTGTCTCTTCAGGAGCACTTGATTAGACTCCAGAAGCAGGAACTGCAGCCCCCGCAGCAGCAGAGCCCCAGCTCACCGCGGTCACGTCCCCGCAGCCCCACCACGTGGCCAACCTGCAGGTGGCCCAGCTCGTAAGTTTTCCTTCATCGTGGGTTTTAGTATCCGAGGCGGTTTGACTGTTCTAACCGCTAAGGAAGGATCACGCCACGCGACACCGCAGAGCTCACGTGTCCCCATTTCTTCTTACTCAGACTCGAGTCGCCTGCCAGCTGCAAGGCCCGGGACAGATGTCGGTGCCCGCACCGCAGACGGCCCAGGCTGCTCTGGCCAAGCCCCCGGTGGTCTCCGTCCCGGCCGCCGTGGTGTCTTCAGCCGCGGTCACGGCACTTCCCGTCAGCATGGCGGGGACTAGCGTCGAGATAGGGCAGCCACAGAAAGCCACAGGTACTTGGCCGGGTCTGACTCAGGAGACTCGAAACGACTCCCCCAGTAGAACCCCGTTCCTCGCCTGCCGCTCTCTGCGCAGCAGCGGCGTGGAGCGCGGCGCCCCTAAGCGCGAGGCGCCTGTTTCGTCTCGGGAGGCGCAGTGTGCGCACGTGTCTCTCCAGGGCCGCCGGCGCTCCCTGCGCGCCAGGTCCCTGCTGGGCTACTGACTTTCCGAGCAGCCCGGCAGCCTGGGGGTGTGATCGCCCGGCCATTCAGGGTCGGGGCTGTCTCGTGTGTCCATAATCCGTCCCTTTCCTGTCTCCGCAGGAGGACAGACCGCGGTCGTGCAGCGGCTCCTAAAACTCAAACACCAGCAGCAGCAGAAAGCGGCGCCGCTCCAGGCCGCCCCGGGCCCCAACGCGCAGAAGGTGAGTGAGCCGGCGTCTACTCGGCCTCCGGGGGTCCAGGCCGTAGGGCCGGGCTCGTCCCCTCCCTGACGGGGCAGCGGTGTGAGCAGAACTGAAGGGGCACGTGGCTCGACGGCCGAGAAGGTGGCCCAGCCATCCCTGCATGCACTTGCTCTCTGGGGGACAAAGACTCCTGTTTTGGGTAATATGACAGATTGGAGACCCTGAAAACATTATCCAACAAAACATCTAAAAATGCCAGGTTGAAAACACCGCAGGTGAAATGCACAAAACCATGGATGAAGCTGCAGGACGAGACCAGGCACCACCTTCCTGTTACCACCGCACAGCCGCCAGGCGGCGCCACTGAGACCTTTCCCGTCGTTTCTGCTCAGGGCAGAGTCTCCCACGTGGAGCCCCTCAGGGTTAGGGCCCCTGAGCCAGGGGAGGGCGGCTCAGGGTTTGCACCTCCAGGTGGGGGTCTGGGGGAGCTGCTCACCCAGTGCCGGGGCCCCCAAAGCAGCCACCCCCAGAACACCCACCCGTGGCAGCCCCTGCACACCTGGGCTTTTCCGGGTGCAGGATCTGGTGCTGCCGAGAGCAGGAGCGTTGAGGGCACGAGGGCACGGCCGGCCGTGAGGATGCCTTGCGGGTGTTTGCTGGGGGTCCCAGCTGACCTCTCTGTGCCTCAGCTAATGGCCTGGCCGGGGCTGAGGCGTCCACCACGGAGGCCGACTAGCCGGCCCAGAGACGTCAGGCCAAGGCCAGCAACGACGCCGGCTGGGGCGGGAGGTCTGGGGAGAGCTGGGTTCGTGGGCCGGCGCTCGCCGCCTGCCCTGGCTTTGTGACCGGTCGGGGGCAGCCTGGAGGCGCCTTCTAGGGTCCAGGGTCCTTGGGTGTCCGAGCACCTTTGCTACCTGCAGGGCCGTTTCCTCCCCTTCCCCACCCAGACACAGACTGTGCTTTTGAAGGCCTGAGAGGCCAGCCCCCCGCCCTGCTGCTCCCGCTCGTGTTCCCTTGGGCCAGGGAGCCCCCGCGGGCAGACAGTGGTGCCGACTGGGGCCCCTGCGCCTGGCCGGTCTGCGGCAGCCACACGGGGCGTCCTTGCGGGCTTGGCCGTCCCCCGCTCCTGCGGTCTGGGCGTGCAAAGCCGTGTGTCCAGCGAGGTGGTGCCTCCCTCCTGTTCAACATCAGTGTCTTGGGGAACCGCCGTCGTCGGGCATCAGGTGTGGCCAGTGTTGCCGGCTGCGTGCCGCCCCCAGAGACGCCCTCGGCTCCCCAACAGGACGGGAACGGAGGCAGCTCCTCCCACCAGCCGTGAACAGGTGTCTCTCGCTGGGACTGTGCCCGGTGAACCCTGGCTGAGTGCATGTCGCGGACTGCCCCAGAGTTTGCCTCTACCCAGGGACACCGGCCAGGCTGACGGGAAGCACGTGACCTTCCAACGGGCCGGACTGGGCCCGCCCTCCTGGCCACGCCGTCAAGCTCCTTGAAGGGCAAACTTGAGATTCGAGCTTCGGCTGAGCCTGGACTCTCCCGGGTCCCAGAACGGGCCCTGCCGGCCCCCGGGGGCTCTGCGGTCTGCACCCCGTTTCTCGAGGTCCGTCTCTGTTTTACAGGTAAATACCCGGCAAGTCGCTACTCGGACCCAGCAGCAGACCAGCCCACAACGAAAAGTGAGGTGCATGCCTCAGCCCAGCACGAAGACCCCGTGTGTGACGGCCCCCGTGTCTCAGGCTCCCAAGGCCCCGGTGACCCAGCAAGTGCAGGGCCAGATGCAGGTAGGGCCGCTGTCCTTGCCCCACGGCAGGTGGCAGACGCACCTGCTGTCCTTTTCTGTTGGAGACCCCCTTTCCCCCAAGAGCCAGGGGAGGAGGTGTGGCACCCGGGGCAACGGCCTTTGTGCTTCGCGCAGGTGGCCAAGACCCCTCCGGCGGCTCAGAAGCAAACACCTGCAGAGAACCTTCAGCAGGTAGCAGCCACTGCCCAGCAGGTGAGTGACCTTATGACCTTAACAACGGTAAGACGTGACGCTGGCGCCCTGCGCCTCCCTGCTCAGCGCCCTCCTTGGGGTCTCGCAAACCACTTTCCACCCATCCCCTAAACCTCTCCTGCACCCCGCCGGGAGGACCGCTGCGCAGAGCAGCCCGCCAGGGGCTCGTGGCGGCGGCAGCTGCCCGCTGTGTCGTGGTCGGGCCTCTGGGACGTGCTGGTCAGTCCAGGGCCCGTGTGGCGTCTGCACCCAGCGGCATCCGGCCGTCGTCACTACGCAGTAATTGGTGATCGGATTTTGTGCTCTGCCGGCATTTATTTGAAAACAAAGGTTCAGCCGCACGTCTTTAGTCAGGGCCACCCTGTTCCCAGGCACCATGCAGAACCGCAAAGGGAAAGGCCAGCCCGGGGCCCGGCAAGCCGGCTTTCATCAACCCTCGCAGCTCAGAGAGGCCGTGTGCCTCTCACTGCTTTTCTGACAGTGATGAGCATCTTTTACCTTTTTTTTTGTTGCCGTTTATGTTTTTTTGGAGACAGGGTCTCGCTCTGTCGCCCGGGCTGGAGTGCAGTGGCGAGATCACAGCTCACTGCAGGCCCAGACTCCCGGGCCCCAGTGATCCTCCCGCCTCAGCCTCCTGAGCAGCTGGGACTACAGGTGCCACCACCACACCCAGCCCGATTTAAAACTTTTTTTATTTGTTGTAGAGAGGGGCCTCGCTATGTTGCTCAGGAGGGTCTCCAAGCCCTGGCATCTAGTGATCCTCCCACCTCGGCCTCCCGAAGTGCTGGGATCACAGGCCTTGAGCCACCACACCTGGACTTTTGCCTTTTTTTAAACAAAGAAAGCACTTTACTGAGCTGTGATTCTCATACCAGGCAATTTATCCATTTATAGGGTGCAGTTCAGTGGTTTTCAGTAAAATGTTTAGAGCTGCGCAGCTGTCACCAGTTTAGACCATTTCTGCCATCTCCAGAAGGAACTGCGTCCTCGTGGCTGGTCACCCTGCCTGCTCTGGACACTCCGTATAAATGGAGTCACAGAAGAGTGGCCCCTGGGGCTGGCTCCCACTCAGCGTGGTGGGTTCACGGGTCACCCACGTAGCCCGTGTCGTGCCTTGCTCTGTCTAGTTGGGTGGGTTCCTGTTTGCTACCCGTCCCTCAGCTCAGGGACCTGTGGACGCTTCTACTTCTGGCTACAGTGATCAAGGCTGTGACCTGTGTGTGCAGGTCCTTGTGTGGACACAGGTGTTCATGTCTCCTGGTTACACCCAGGAGTGGACCTGCTGGGTGCCAGGTGACGCTGTTTGACCCGCTGAGGAACCCCCACTGTCACCCACTGCAGCCCCACTTTACGTCCCACCCAGCAGTGTGCCCCTCCCACGTCCTTGCCCCCGTCTGTCTGTCTGTCTGTAGGGGCGTCCCTGATGACTGGGGCGGAGCGTCTTGGCCTGGGTGGTGCTGAGCTGGGGGCCGGGGACACGTGTGGCTTGAACACAACAGACTCTTAGATTTTCCTGAACAAATGTTTCTCCATTTGCTTTGCTCCTTTGGACAATTCCCAGACCTTAGTGGCTGATTTTCTGAACTTTTTGCCAGTGTGGTTGTCTTGCTGGGGAGTCTGAGAAGCCTCATCACCCTTTTTGCAGGTTGGTTCTAATCGGCTGCATTTTCCGTGACCAGAAACTAGGCCTGGTCAGTGGGGGCTGCTTGTGTCTCATAAACAGAATTGTAATTCCAGGCACGATGCTTTCCCATAAACCAGGGAAAACGGACGTACCGGGCACCCCGAGCGCAAGCTGCGCAGAGGCCGCGTCTCCCATTTTGCCGACCGTCTGTAGCCTCTGAGGTCTGTCTTCACTCGGGACAATGAAAGCAGTAGGTCCGGCTGTTTCAACACTAACCCCGTCTGTCACCTCTCCAACACACAGGTCCAGGCACAGCCGCAAGGGACGTGTCAGACCAGCTGGCCAATAGCAAGCTCAGGCGCTTCCTGCAGCCCTGGTGGCTCTGCACAAGTTACTGCAGTAAGTAGCAGGTTGTGACTGTCCCGTCCCAGATGCCAGCCCCAGGGGTGTCGGACCCCGGGCAGGTCCCAGCCCCAGACTCCCTCCCGTGAGGCCCAGGCCCCTGCCGGGTGGAGGGGGGCAGTGCGGGCCCCAGAGCTGGACCTGTCCGGGCAGGAGGCCTGCAGCCACATTCCAGCACGTCTGGGGCGTGCTGTGTGCAGCTTGCACACAACAGAAACCCCCTTTTGTAGGAGAATATTGTGTTTCTACTTGTTTAGTTTGGGATTTCTAGCTTGTGTACTTTCCCATCAGCATTTCCTCCTGCCCTCGTGGTACCTGTTCTCATGTTGGCTCAGCCTGCACCTGGGAGGTGACATCACAGGTACTCCAGGCGGATCTCAGTGGCAAGAACGTGTGTTTTCACGTTATTTTACTGCAATGGGTAAGTATGTCCATAGAAAAGAATCACAGTTCATGACTATTTTTTATAAAATTTTCAGAACAAAACCTCCTCACAGTGGTCAAGGCTCCCGACGTGTGTTTTCCACCGTATTTGCAATGAAAACTTCTCCTGTGAGTTTACAGAGGCGGTGGCTCCTCACAAAGTAGAACGTTGTTGACTACACAGCCACCTTCTGGGGTCTGTGACGCCCGTAATGATGGCAACACCTCCCTGGGTTGATGACATGGACCACGAAAGGCTGTCCCAGCGTCTGTGTTGGCTCAGGAAGCGGGACTGTGCCCGGCACAGTGACCGCACCAGGGAGGGACGCGGGGAAGACGGGGACTGTGCTCACCACGTCTCTGGGGGTGCTGTTCCATCTGTGCCGGGCAGTGTGCGCGGTTTCACCCACGCTGATCTCAGTCCCGGGCATCTCCCGAGGCCTGAGCTGACTTCCAGGCTGCGTCCGTGCGCTCAGAAGCCCTGAAGAATCCCGTCGTCTCTCACGTACGGCGTCCACTGCTTGAGGTTCTTGTTGAAGGAGGGTAAGGCAGCATCTGCTGTCCGGGGTCGGTCCCTCTGGGCCTTTGAGCCCCAGCGTAGGCCGCCTTCAGCTTCCGCTCCTCCTGGGAGAGGACGGCGGGCTCAGCACCTTCCCCTCACCAGCCTCACGCGCTCCTCCACCCCCAGAGCTCCAGGATGAACCCGCCCCCACCCTTCCCTTCCTCTGCACACCCCCGAGGCTGGAGTCACGAGACCACCCGAGCGGCACAGCCCTCACCTTGACCGTCCTCTCCAGCTGGGACAAGGCCTCCTCGTAGCGAGGGACCAGCGGCTGCAGCAGCTCGCTGGGGAGCTCGTGCCGCTCCAGCGCGGGCACCCCGCCCTCCGTCAGCATCTGCAGGAACCTCCGCTCCTGGAGGGAAGCCCACGTGTGGGAAGGGGGCCCAGGCGGCCCCGTGGCACCAGGCGGCAGGAGCCATGACCCTCCCGGCCTCACCTGCACCTTGAGCAGCAGCGTGAAGGCCTGTCCGGCGTTCCCAGCTCGGGCTGTTCTCCCGACCCTGAAACCAAACACGGCTGTTCCAGGCAGCAGCCTCTGACCTCCAGGGGCCTGACGGGGGTCTGTCTCCAGGCCGACCCCACCCACAGCCCCGTGCGACGGGCCTCACCGGTGCACGTAGGTCCTCAGGTACTGGGGGGCGTCGTAGTTGACCACCAGCCCCACGCCCCGCACGTCGATGCCGCGGGCGGTGGCGTCTGTGCTGATGAGGCTGTTGGACACACAGCGCTGTGGGCCACCATGCCAGGGGCAGGGACACCCACGCCGGCACCCGGCCCTGTGGGGGTGGCTCTGGGAACAGGCCGCGTGGCGCTGGGGGCAGAGGAGGCCCAGCTCCCGCAGGAAGGGCCCTGCAGAGGGACCCCGGCGGACGCCCCGCTCCAGAGCCCCAGGCCCTGCCCAGGCACTCACAGTTGGATCTTTCCCTGTTCAAACTGCTTCAAGATCGTCTGCCTCTGGCCAGGCCCGTAGCGGGAGGAGAATTCAGCCGCGTTCACGCCCCCGAATGCCTGCACCAGCAGGAAGAGCCTGGGCAGAAACACGGCTGCAGCCCAGTGGCGCCGGGGCCAGGCCCCCCACAGCGAGCGCCGGCCTCACCTGTGCGAGTTCTCCCGGGAGTTGGTGAAGCAGAGGACCCTGGAGCGGCTCCTCGCCAGGACCAGGTGCAGCACGAGCAGTGGCTTGGCGCCGAGGCTGCAGGGCACGTAGTGGTGCTGCGGGAGACGCGGGGGTTGGCGGGAGCCCCGGCGCCCGGGTGCCGCCCTACCCCGCACACGCCCCACTCACCGTGAGCCCCGCGGGGAAGGCATACTTCCCTCCCACGTCCCCGTCGTCGGGGCCCCTGTGCGCCGCACCCGTGGAGAAAAGCCGGGGCCGGTGGAGGCCCAGCTGCTGCAGCTTTTCGGGGTTCTGGGTCAGAGTCGCTGAGAAAAGCAGCTTCTGCAGGGGCATCTGCGGACAGCAGGTGCTAGGAGAGAGGGGTGTGGGGAGCGTGGGAAGGAGCCGTCTGCGCCCTCCTGAGCTCCCAGGACGGGCTTCCCCGCACCAGCCAGGGTGGGGTGTCCGAGCCGCACGTGGTCTGACGGGATGGAACTCACTCCCGCCTCCTCCCAGGGCAGCAGGAAAGAGAGGGGTGCAGAGCAGCCTCCACCCAGGGCCAGCTCCTGAGCTCCGTACCTGGCAGCCGTCTCGGCCTGGAGCTGCCTCCTCTGGAGCAGGGCACGGGGCTCCCTGGGGCCCGTGCTCTGGAAGGCGGCGGCCACCACCCGGGGCAGCCAGGACTGGTGCATGCTGTCTATCATCCGGTCGGCCTCGTCCACGACCTGGGGGTGGGAAGCCGGTGGTGGGTGGAGGGAGGCTCCGGCCAAGGTCAGCCCTTCACTCCCAGCCCAGGCTCCGGGACGGGCACCTACCAGGAAGCGGAGCTGCTGGAGGCTGAATCCCGAGGTCTGGTCGATGTGGTCCACCAGGCGGCCAGGAGTGGCCACCACGATGTCGGCCAGGCAGCGGTAGCCGTCTGCTCTGTAACGGCAGCGTGGTTCGACAGAAAGGTCTGCCCAGGGCCTTCCGACAGCGAGATGCCACCTGCCTCCCCTCCCAGGGCACCAACCCCGCCCCCACACTGGAACCGGCAGACGGCTGCGTGGGCAGCTGCTCACAGGAGCCCGGCCGCTAACACACAGCGGCTGCTCCGCCCCGCTGCGTGCGCCTCGGTGCACCCAAGCGCTCGAGCTGGGACCCTCCCCGAGCACCCACTGCCCCACGGAACCTACGTCTTCTGGACGAGGCTCTCCTGCTCCTTGGCCAGTGTCTTCTGTCCCGTAACCAGGGCAACTCGCAGAGGTGTGGCGTCTGTGTAGATGTTGAACACTTTGCTCACCTGGAGGAAGGAGTCTGTCACTGACCTGGGGTCCTCTGTTGTCCCCCTTGCTGCAGAGAGGACTCCAGCCCGGTCTGGGTCACCGGGGACCCAGCACACCCACACCCGGCACGGCAGCTGAGGCCACGGCGCAGGGCTCACCTACCTGCTGGGCCAGCTCCTTGGTGGGCAGCACGACCAGGGCGCGGACGTGGCACACCACTCGCCGCAGCAGGGCCTGCGGGGGGAGGTGGCCGTGTCAGCGATGCTGGATCCCCGCCCGCCAAACCCCTGCTGCAGGGGTGGGACCCTGACACGCAC
>NW_012151230.1:754561-761326 GCF_000956105.1 Propithecus coquereli | reverse complement strand
GTGGCCGTGTCAGCGATGCTGGATCCCCGCCCGCCAAACCCCTGCTGCAGGGGTGGGACCCTGACACGCACCTGAACCACAGGGATGACAAAGGCCAGCGTCTTCCCGCTGCCCGTTGGGGCAGAAACACAGAGGTCGCTGGGCTGGTAGCCCCCTCTGCCCACCAGAAACCCGCTGGCTGCGCTCTCCAGGAGGGCAGGAATCACGGCGGCCTGGACTGGACGAGGAAGGGCGAGAGACAAGTCCCGCTTGTGCCAGGATCAGCGACTTTCCCGGCTGTGACCTCCAGCTGCGTTGCTGGAGGCCTGGGAACCCCTCCCTGGAGGATGGCACCAGGGCCCAAGGCCGCCGGACATAGTGGGGGCTCCCGAACCGGGGTCATTCCCAGCCCTGCCTGAGGATGCTCCAGGAGGCGCCCTCCCCCATCCACCTGCCGGGACCGGGCACCTGGGAAATAGGATGAGATGCCCTGTGCCCGCAGCTGCTTCTGCAGGTCAGGGTGGACCTCGGGGATGTCCTCGATGGGAACCAGGCCTTCAGTGATGTCCTTTCTGACACGGCTTGGTTCAGTCAGCCACGGTGGCAGAAAAGGTTGGACCTACACAAAAGAGTAAGAGAGACCAGGTGGATGGGCTAGAGCCCTCCAGGCTGGGGGCGCAGAGCACACAGAAGCCGAGGACCCGAGTTGAGGTTGCGAAGGCCGAGGAGAGAGACCCACAGAGCCTCCCGATGAGTCTCTGGCTCCTCCTCGGCCCCCACAACCCACCTTCCACGCGGCCTTCAGAGAAGCTGAAACACAAAGCAGCAGGTGCCACTCGCTGGGCAAAGCCACGCAGTGGCCTCCCACGGCAGCTGCAGTGGAGCCAGTACCTCTCCGCACCTGAGCCCTCTGCGATCCAGCACCCACCTCCCGGCCACGCTGGTCCTGGCGCACGGAGCTCATGCCCGCCTCGGGGGCTCTGCCCTGCCTAGCGCACAGCCCCTGGCGGTAACCCTCTGGCTCCTTCCTCTTCACATCCTGGCTCACAGAAAACTTCCACACCCACCCCCCATCCCACAGCAGCCGAGGTGGCTGCAAAACCTCCCACTATCCTCACAGGAGCCGCCCCCCCGCCAGTCTCTTTACCAAAACACACACACCCCAGGGAAAGAGGCTGGTGCAATCTCCTGTTTTGCCCGTGAGATCTCGAGCATGCAGTAGGAGCTCCTTGAATGCACACAAGAAAGCCAATGCCGGTGAGAGAGGAGGACGGGAAAGAGCGAGTTTGACGGCTGGAGATGGAAACGCAGCGTCTGCACAGGAGCCAGAAATTGTTAGGTTTGTTCCAGGTGGGAACCGAAAAGTATGTATAGGACAGAATGTGGCTAACACAAAACGCAGCCTTGTGAAGCAGCAGCAGCAGGAGTCTGGGGAGTCCCCGGGCTCTGTAGATCTGACAGACGGCTGCAGCCGGGGTTCCTTCCCCTCCCTTCCTCCCCGATAGAGAGGAAGGCTGCCGTCCCTAGCTCCCTGAAAAGGACGAGGCTGAGGCCGGAGCTGAAGGACAGGTGTGATGGGGCTGGGGCCTCAGGAGCTGGTTGTTTGCAAAGAAAATTAATTACAAGCGGCTGTTCTGGCCACTTACTCCCCCGGAAAACCCTCTAAAAAACCCAGGGCTCTCCCCTTTTCTCTCATGGACGCCTCTTCATCCTCCACCCATCTGCACCCAGATGCCCAAAATAAACAGCTTTTTGCTACACACGAGGCTTCGTGTGTCTCTCTCTCCTTATGGCTTCCTCCCTCCGACTTATGGAAAATGTTAACTGAAACTTCACATACAACTTTTCCCCGGGAGGCTCTGAGCTTTCAAACTATAAAACTTTCTGCCTTACTTCACCTAAAACTGTCTATATTTCTGTATCTTTGACCATGTATATGTAATGTTTCCCTACCAAAGTATGTAAAAGAGTTCTAATTAATTGGCTTACATCAAATATTTCATTAAAAACAAAATAGAAAGTTAACTTGTAACAGAAAGATGTAAGGAGGCAGTGAGTGTGGAAATACATTTTTGGTAAGAAAGGATCTTGTATGGAATTTTTTTGTCCTAAATGACTGGTTATTTAGGAAATGGGAAGGTTAGGACAAAACAGTTTTAGGCATGTTTGGTAGATGGTCTGTGCAGTTGGAATAGAGTTTATAAAGGAAATTTAAGAAACAATTTAGTAGGTGATAAAACAGTTTTCTTAAAATATTGATTTTCTCTTATAAATACCTGCCCAAGGCTGCGTGAAATTCCTAAAGTTCTGGTAAGCCTTGATATATATTATCAATAATTATACATGCTAAATTATGTGTCACAAAAATCACCAAATCTCCTTTACCTCTGTGACCGTGACTGTTGTGGAATCTTTACCATCCACGCATGGTGGTTGTTTTGCTCCGATTCTTCTTAAACAACAGTTTATAATCAACTACAGTCCAAGATTTGCTTCTTTGGAAAATGTCATAGAACTAAAATTTTTATGACTTTTTATTTGAAACATTATTAATTCTCTTGCTTTGCTTTCCAAAGCCACTGAAATAGTATTAAGTAAATAGCAAAGTTATCTCCAGGATTTAAACTATTAAATTCCACCTGGCCCAACCTAATTTATCCTCTCTAGGCCTAAGGACTATTGCAAAAGAGACAGGTGTATAAAAACATAAACACCGATTTCAGGAGATAAAAATTAGTGGGTTCGGTTTGGTTCCTTGTCTATCTCCGCCACCCCCACCCGGCGCCCACCTGCCAGCAATGAAACTCACTGGGCGGCTTCTTAAAGGGACCGCAGCACTTGCAGCCTAGAGGCTTTCCACCCCCCCACCGTGGGCGCTCTGTGACATCCTCATCTCCTAAGTCCAGGAGACCTCTCTGCCCTCTCATGTGTGGCCTCACAGTCTTCGCTAAGGTCCCTAGTGGCTCTGCTTTCAACTCTCATTTCAAACCCTCCATGCTCCACTATCTAGGGACATTCATATGAAACCAAACCCAGGCCCTGACCATTTCTCTCCATCCTGCCTCTATTCGAACTTCAAGACCGTGCGTTCTCAACCCCTCCCTTTTAATAAAGGAACTCCACAGATCTCCACACCCCTGCTCAGCTCCAAGAAGCTACAGAAGAAAGATCTCCGCCCATTTTCCCAACTTCTGAGCTCATTTTGCATGAAAATTTAATTTTAACATCAGAAAAGAGAAATGTTAGGGTGGCCTTGAATCTCCCAGTTTTCTAATGACAGCTGACAATCAGTTCTGAGCTCTCCCTGCGCTCTGCTGTCTCCCCCAAACCAGCAGGCCACCTGCTGGGGCTATTTTCACAAACACCTAAAACAGCCCAAGGGGAAAAAATGTAAATCTTTCTCCTTACGTTTCCCCAGCTCACAGCTTTTAGAATTTGTTTTACAGCCTCCAGGTGTTCCTGAGAAACTCCCGGACAGACCGCAGGGGGTTAAACTCAGGCCTTCGTTTCCTGCCCCGGAACCAAATCTCAGGGACAAAGACCACACCCCCTGCAGTAGGGCTGGTGACATTTGAGAAATAACCAAAACTCCAGGAAGAGGAAAAAGCTGTCAGAAAGACGCCCACTTCCCAATCTTTCTAATTTTTAATCTTTCCCCTTTCCCCACACCTTACCCTTCCTTGTCTTATACGTATATAATAAAAAAGGTGGACTGTCAGGTTTGTTCCAGGTGGGAACTCGAGAAGTACATACGGGACAGAACGTGGTTAATGGAAAACCGAGGTTTGCGAATCCATAGCCTGGAGCGTCCCCAAGGTTGGACACCTACCAGACAGCTGCAGCCGCGCTCCCATCCCCCCGACACGGACGGAACGACCCCCCATCTCTACAGGATGAGACTGACCCAGGGGTCCCAGAAATTGGTTGTTTGAAAAAAAAAAAAATTTTTATTGCAGCGGCTGTTCTGGCCCAGGTGCTCACTCCCCCGAGAAACCCTCCATAAAACCCAAGGCTTCCCCTCCCTCGGGGGGACGCTCTTTGGCCTCCACCCATCTGCACCCACCTGCCCAAAATAAACAGCATTTCCCTACACACGAGGCTTCGCGTGTGTCTCTCTCGGCTCCGGACCTAACAGTCCCTTTTATTTAACTCGCTCTTATGATCTGACCTGGCACGACCTCGACGCTACTCTCTCCTCCACTCTGTCCCGAGGAGGAGGAGAGGGCTGGGCTTAATGCCCAGACACATGGCGATGAAATCCACAGACTGCCCCGTCCACCAGCGGGCCCCTCTCTGTCCCTGAAACAGCCCCACTGTGGGATCATCACGTAGGAACTCCTGAGGGAACTCTCCTCCTCAACACGCACTTCCCAGCCCAAGTCTGACATCCAGTGCAAGCTCCAAAAAATTAGATGGAGACCCTCACACCCCACACAAAAGATCTCCTAATCCCGGCCTTCAAGGTCTTTAATAACCACGATGGGGAGAGGCGAAGGAAAGAGAGTGGGACCAAGAACAGCCCCCAAAACAGAAAAAAGCTTTTCAAGTCGTGGCTGCCCGGTAAAGGAATTTCTCCAGGGCGTCACTGGAAAGGCCCCAGGCCGGTAGACGACAAGGCCACACCCCTCCACGGGAACCCAGCCGGCCTCCACCGGCCTCCACTAGGACTCTGGGTCTCCAGAGTAAAACATCCCAGGAGACGGGCTCCGCCAGGACCGCGCCCCCTCCGACAAAAGGGCACCGTAAAGCGGGTGTCCTCTTCTTAAAATGGGGAGATCGCACCCACATTCCGGAACTGGCTGGCCCAGCCTGGACGGGCATCCTCCCACCCACGGACCCTCTGACACTGCTCCAATCTAACAGCTCGTCCGGCTTCGGGACAGACTGAACTTGGACACCCCGGGACAGCCGAGCCTTGGTGACTCCTTGGCGCAGGTGAGAACACTGGAGCCCCGTCCTCTGCTCCTCCTCAAGTTTCAGGCCTCTGTTTCCCCCATCGTCAGAGTAAAAGGTAAAACGCACCCCCTGTGTACCCCACAGCTTCTCTGTCCACTGGGAGACAAAGTATCTGCCCACCCTTTGTGCCTCCCAACTACCCCACTGGGAAAAGAGCTTATGGCCTCCTCCCTCTGACTTACACAAAAAAACTTAACTGAAACTTTACGTACAACTTTCCCTTGGTGTGCTCTGGGCTTTCAAACTATAGAATTTTCTGCCTTGTTTCACCTAAAATTGTCTACTTCTGTGTCTGTGCGTTTACATGTCCATATATGTCATGTCTACACAATGTTTCACTACCAAAGTATGTAAAAGAGCTCTAATTAACTGGCTTAAAGAAAAGTAAGCGCTTACGTGAACTGAAATAAAATTTTAAGGCTCACCCCCCCCCATCGGCTGACTAAATGGACCCCTTCGTGGCCAAAGGAATATCCTAAAACTGAATTGTCTGCCAGGAGGAGGGAGGTCAGACAGGCCTCATCATGCCGCTCCCTTCTTGGTGACATCCTTTGTAACCCATTAACAGGCCTGAGGGTTTTCAAGACAAACCGGCAGGTCCTCAATTTACACAACAAATCACACAACCCCTGGCTTGTCTCTGATAAACAGCTCCTTATGTTGAAACATACCAAGCAATTAGACAAAGCTTCATGTCTTTAACCAATTACAAGTCAAAGAACATTTAAACCCACCTACAACCTGTAAGCCCCCCCTTCGAGAGGATCCACCTTTCCTGGCCAAACCAATATATGCCTCCCACGTATTGATTTATGACTTTACCAACAACCTGTCTCCTGAAATGTGTAAAACCAAACTGTGACCCAGCCACAGCGAGTCCACTTGCTCAAGGCTTCTTGGGCATGGCTTCGGATCACGGTCCTCAAATTTGGCTCAGAGTAAATCTCTCTAAAATTATCTTACAGAGTTTGGTCTTTTTTTTCCCATTGACAAGACTGGCACCCAGACGTGGGGCTCAGAGAAGACTCAGGACTGCCGAAGGAGCAGCCCGAACTCGGCGCCAGGTACTGGCGTGGCCCTTTTGGGGCCTCCGACTCTGAGCTTGTCCTTGGGCGGAACTTGTAAGTCCTCCTGAGCTCCGACCTCCTGTTTTTGGTTGATGGTCTCGGTTCGCTCTGAGCTGGTTCTTTTCCTAGGAATTGTTTGGGATCCTAACTTAGATTTGGAGGTGCATTCTAAAGGGTCTTCTCCACTCTTTTTATCCTAAAATGAATCTCAGTTGGCTTTTCTGTGCATTTTTGAAAGAGGAAACTGAACTGTCTTGTCTGTGGATAATGAGAGACTGAGTTCCTCAGCTCCGAAGAGAAGAGAAGGGGCATCTGACTCCTCCCAGCCTCGGCAGCCCTGGGTGACCGGGGTCCTGAGTGGGAGTTGCCTGGGGCGATTCCCCGAGGCGCGAGTGGCCCTATAAGGAACCCCCAACAAATTAATTAAAAGAAGGCTCGTCCAGAAAATACATATAAGAGCTGATCACTCGGCACGTTTTGAGCCCTCTCGGAGGTACTAGACCCCCCAAGAGAGAAACTGAGGCACGTAAGAGGGTGGGACCGACTCAGTGGTGCAACACTGAGGAGCCCCACCCGCAACCAGCACACTCTGATCCACGACACCAAACCCTGTATTACAGTTCAGTTGCTTCTTTTAAAGAAAAATGGGAAATCCTTTAAAAATGAGGAAAGACAAGAATGAGCCCCGTTGGGCACCCCAGTGGGTTTGTGGCACCTCTACTTGCAAGTATTTGTGTAAATGAAGACGTTCAAAGGCATGCCA
>NW_012151230.1:750610-751146 GCF_000956105.1 Propithecus coquereli | reverse complement strand
ACATTCAATATGTAAATGATCATTAAAAATTAAGTGGACATAAAAATTAAAGGTTATAAAAGGTTTATAAAAGTCTTAACTTACACTCGAATTGGTTAAAATTAGATGGATTTGTTTAGAAGATTTTATTAAAATTAACTTTATCATTAATACACTAATACAATGAACTTTGGTTTTTCTCTTGAACTAGATTGTCATATGATATTACTAGGAATAACGAAAGATTTTTTATTCACCTTCTAATAAACTGCAAAAAGGAAGGGGAGGAAAGAAAGACACAGATTCAGCCTCCTTATTAACTTGTACTTCACTCTGTTAGTTCTTATACTTGTTTGAGAAACTGAGTCTCCTGTCTCTCAAAGAATAGGATTTTGGGGCTTAAAAATATATATATATTTGAATTATCAGTTTGGCTGTAATTTTATAGTAACCTGCAATCTTGCTTCATGACAACAAGTGTCTTATGATGAACAATTCATGACTTTCTGCTTTTTAAGCTTTCACTAAAATTTAAAGTTACTAAAAATAAGAATTCT
>NW_012151230.1:749216-750560 GCF_000956105.1 Propithecus coquereli | reverse complement strand
AAAAAGGGGAAAGTTAAAAAAAAAAAAAAAATCAACTGCTATGGAAACTACTTTACCGAAAACTTTGATCCACAGGCCTAATTAGGTTACCTATCAGGGCAACTAAAGTTTGCCATGTGAACAAGTTCCAGTTTTGTAAGAGGAAGTTTGGATCCAGCTGTCTTTTACAGACTGGTGAGTTTGTGTTACCATCCCATGGCTAGAGTTCTAGGGTAAAATCTATTAGAACGTTGCCTATGTATGTGTGTGAGAGTGTCTATGTTTAGGTATGTTTTGTGTCTGTCCATGTATTACATGTTTGAGCTTACATGGTTCTAGACTGTCTTAAAAATAAGGGAGAGCTCAAATTAAACCCAAATGGCTCATGTGAATTTAGTAATCTTTGGTAAATAAGTTGGCTTATTAAAAAATAAAAACGTGTTATTAGTAAACTAACAGTAAAAATGTTTTCAAATTTTCAACATATATTTGTTTTTGCCTGGGTTTTATTGGACATTTTTATGTTCTTGAGGTGTGATGATTTGACATAAAGGTTATAAAAATATAAACTCAGCCAAAGACAAAATAATGTGTCATTTTTGATAAGTACATTTAATATTTGGTCTAATGATAATCACTAAATCTGAGATACCAACAAAAATACCTATGTGTTTAAGGTAAAAATGCAAATGTGCCTAAGTGTCAGCAAATTAGAATAAATAAAACACCAAGTAGAGCACCAAAAAACAAACTTATGGTCAAAGGTTTATGAAAATATTTTGGTTTTGGTCTTTTATCCCTAACTGCAGCTATAGTTTACTTCCACTGATTCAACGTCTGTAGAGAGGTACACAAATGTGTTTCTGACTCACTATCATCTAATGTTAACAGGACCATTAGGGATTCAAAGTTGTCCTAGAAGTTGTAGTTAGAACTTAAATTGGAAGCTTTAGTTTTCCCTTCGTCTTGTCCATTTCTGTCCTACTCTTTACAAGCTAGCCGGTTATATGTACATTATGTTACTATAACAAAGTTTTTGCCTAGAAAAAAAATTTCTAAATTATTAATTCTTGTGTAGTAATGTTAAAATCCATGAGAATCTCAAAACAGTCTTACTCTTTATAAATATTGCATGTGCTCAAGTTTACACCCAAAAAAATTGTTTTGAAACTATTTAGGTTGTTTTTAAAATAGCTTAACCTTGATCCTCATGTAAAAAGCGTGTTACCGGCCGGGCGCGGTAGCTCACGCCTGTAATCCTAGCTCTCTGGGAGGCCTAGGCAGGCGGATTGTTTGAGCTCAGGAGTTCGAAACCAGCCTGAACAAGAGCGAGACCCCGTCTCTACTAAAATTAGAAAGAAATTA
>NW_012151230.1:730871-741901 GCF_000956105.1 Propithecus coquereli | reverse complement strand
TCTTAGTATAAATTACTAAAAAGACTAAAATATTATGACACAATAAAAGTCTCTAAATTCCCTTAGCTTAAACATTAATGATGCTTATATTTGCTACAAAACTACCACTAAGCCCAAGAATGTAATAGCTCAACACTCATAGGTAAGTTACTTTTGTAGCCTTGCCTTTGACATTTTGGACTTTACTCTTATGTCACGTAGAAGATTTTAAATTACTGACGGATGCCTGTCTGCCTCCAGTCCTGTTTGGCCTAAAATACTTAATTGGCTGTGAGCCTCCTTTCGATTCTTCAGTCCTCTTGGCGACGAGGGTCCCACCGAGAGACTGGATGGACCCAGGGCAGGTAGCCACACCCCCCTGGCAACAGATGGGACAAAATGAAAGTTTGGCCATAGATGCTGCCTCTGACAGATCTTGGCCAAAAGGAGAGAATTGTGAACTAAAATAAAATTTTAAGGCTCACCCCCCACCGGCTGACTAAATGGACCCCCTCGTGGCCAAAGGAATACCCTAAAACTAAATTGCCTGCCAGGTGGAGGAAGGTCAGACAGGCCTCATCATACCCCTCCCTTCTTGGGGACATCATTTGTAACCCATTAACAGGCCTAAGGGTTTGCAAGACAAACCTGCAGGTCCTCAATTTACACAAGAAGTCTATGTGAGGTGGCTCATCTCTGATATACAGCTCCTATGTTAAAACATTCCAAACCTGTAGACAAAGCTTCATGTCTTTAACCAATTACAAGCCAAAGAATCTTTAAACCTGCAAGCCCCGCTTCGAGATGGCCCACCCAATGTATGCCTCCCACACACTGATTTATGACTTTACCTGTAACCCCTGTCTCCCTGAAATGTATAAAACCAAACGGTGACCCAGCCACAGCGAGTCCACTTGCTCAAGGCCTCTTGGGCGTGGCTCCAGGTCATGGTCCTCAAATTTGGCTCAGAATAAATCTCTTTAAAATTATTTTACAGAGTTTGGTCTTTTTTTCCGTTGACACTTATATCAAATTGTATTAAGAACATTGGAAGAACTCAAATGCCTTTTACTTCACGTGACCTTAGTGACCTTCGATAAACTAGTTTTAAAATTGTTATTAAAGGGAGTAAGTTCAATTCGGTTCCCTTGTCTTCCTCCATCACCCCCACCTGGCGCCTACCTGCCAGCAATAAAGCTCACTGAATGGTTTCTTACAGGGACCACAACACTTACAGCCTAAAGACTAAAGTTTACTTAAGGATTTCCCAGAACAAATTGGGCCTCCTTCAACCTTTTAAATAATTCTCTCACTGCCTCTACCACTACAGCTAAGCTTCTGCAATCCCGTCCAAGAGTCATCTATCTCTCAGCACTCAAACTTACAGGCCCTCCAGAACCTGCTTCTGCCCATGGGGAGCTCCCTGAAAGTCCAGCCCATCGCGGATACCAGGCTCTGATAACGTGCTGTGGGAGACACGACTCCTCACCGTGCTTTGCCTCCTCTGTATACGTCTCGTGTCATTCTGTGAGCGCCGCCGCAGCCCAGCTTACACACCAGGCTGGTCAGTCCTTTGCCTACGCTGGAAACCCTAATAATAATAATCTTATTTTCCATCCCCCGCTATGGATGCTCTATGACATCTCTATCTGCCTACAGTCCAGGAGACCTCTCTACCTTCTCAAAACTGAGCTCTTCTCGCCATGCGTGATCTTAAACTCTTGACTGAGGCCCCTTAGTGGCTCTACTTTCAAGTCTCATTTTCAAACCCTACATTCTCCACTATCTAGTAAAATTCAGGCCCTCATTATCTCTCCAGTAAAACCCATCCTGCCTCTACTCTAACTTCTAGACCGTCTGTTTTCAACCCCCTCCCTTTTAATAAATGAAAAGATCTCTACATCCCTCCCAATCAGCTTCAAGAAGCTACAGAAGAAAGATCTCTGCTCATTTTCCCAACTTCTGAGTTCATTTTACATAAAAATTTAATTTTAACAACAAAAAGGGGGAATGTTAGGACATCCTTAAATCTCCCAATTTTCTAATGACAGCTAAAAATCAATTCTGAGCTCTCCCTACTCTTTGCTCTCTCTCTCCCAAAGTAGCAGGCAACCTGCTAGGACTCTAAAACAGCCCAGAAAAAAAAAAAATGTAAATCTTTCTCTTTACATTTCTCCAGCTCACAGCTTTTAGAATTTGTTTTACAGCCTCCAAGTGTTCCTGCAAAGCTCTGCGACAGACTGCAGGGGGTTAAACTCCAAGCCTTTGTTTCCTGCCCAAAACCAAATCTCAGGGACCAAGATCACATCCCCTGCGATGGGCCTGACTGCATTTCAAAGATGACCAAATCTCCAAGAACAGAAAAAACAAAAAACAGTCAGAAAGACAACAATGCCCACTTCCTAATCTAATGGTTAATTTTTACCTTTCCCAGTACCTTACCCTTCGTTTTCTTATATGTATATAACAAATAGGGTGTAATGCTAGGTTTGTTCCAAGTGGGAACCCGAAAAATATGTATAGGACAGAACGTGGTTAATGCAACACTCAGGCTTGTGAAACAACAGCCACAGGAGTCCAGGGAGTCCCCGACTTTGTACATCTGACAGCTGCAGCCGCGTTCCCTCCCCTCCCTCCCTGACAGAGATGAAGGCTGCCCGTCCCTAGCTCTCCCCGTAAGGACGACGCCAGAGCTGAAGGACGGATGTGACTGGGGCAGGGGCCTCAGGAGTTGATTATTTGCACAAAAAACTTATTACAAGCAGCCGTTCCGGCCCACTTACTTACTCCCCTGGGAAAAACCCAAGGCTCTCCCCCTTCTCTCTCGTGGACGCTTTTTCGCCTCCACCCATCCGCACCCAGATGCCCAAAATAAACAGCGTTTTGCTACACATGAGGCTTCGCGTGTCTCTCTCGGTTCCGGACCTAACAGAAATCAGCCCGCGGGCTCGGCAGCCAGCGGCGGCCCGGGAATGCTCGCTCAACCCACGCTCTCCTCCCCGCCCGAGCCCGTCCGCGCCGCCACGCGAGCAGCTCACCTTCGACGTCTTCCTCCTCCCGAAGCCCCCCAGCACCAGGGCAGGGGCCGCGGGCTCGGCCACCTCCTCCGCGGGCCGTCCGTCCGGGGCCGCCTCGGAGCGCCCGCCGCGCTCCCCCGGCGCCTCCTCGCTGCTCCCTGCGCGCAAACACGGGCCGGGTCGAGGTCAGCCCCCAGGCGCCGGCGCTCCGAAGGGGAGCCCGGCCCTCCTGCCCCGGTCCACCCGCGTCCGCCTCGGCCCACCCGCGTCCGCGTGCTCGCCATCCGCCCTCCGCCGCTTCTCCTGCGGCGCCTCGGGGCTCCCCGGCGCCTCCGGACTCCCTCGCCGCCGCCTCCGTGGCCGCCGCCGCCGCCTGCCCGAAGCCTCGGACGGCGCGTCCGCCTCGGAAGGCGCGGGCTCCCGCTGCTGCCGCTCGCGGGCCCGGCTCTGCAGCCGCTCGAGCAGCGCGCGGGCCCGTTCGCCCGGCCCCGTCTCCTCCGCCGCCGCCGCCTCGGGGCCCGGGTACCGCGCGACGTGGAACAGCGCCATGGCCGGCCGCGCACGCCGCTGAGGCTCGCGTGTGGGGACGATGTCGGCGGCGCGCTGCGGTGACGTCACGGGAGGCGCGCGTGGAGATGGGGCCAGCGGCGCGCTGCGGTGACGTCACGGGAGGCGCGCGTGGAGATGGCGCCAGCGGCGCGCTGCGGTGACGTCACGGGCGGCGCGCCGGTCGTGTGTACCGGCGGCGGCGGCGGCGGCGGCGGCATGGAGAGGGAGATGGGGCCCGAGAGCGCGCGCCAATCGCTGGGCCGCTGGCTGGAGGCGGTGCTGGCGAGCCGCGGCCAGGCCAACGCCGTGTTCGACATCCTGGCCGTGCTGCAGGTGCCGGCGCGGGGCGCGGCCGGGTCCCGGGGAGGTTCGGAGACGGGGCCGGAGGGTCGGGGCGCAGGCGTGTGAGGTCGCGCGGGGCCGGGGGGTGCGGTGGGACAGAGGGCAGGAGCGGGTGTGACAGCTCCCGCGGGGCGCCCTGACCCCGGCCTGTCTCGCAGTCCGAGGACCAGGAGGAGATCCAGGAAGCGGTGCGCACGTGCAGCCGTCTTTTTGGGGCCTTGCTGGAGCGCGGAGAGCTGTTCGTGGGCCCGCTGCCCTCTGAGGAGATGGTCATGGCAGGTGAGCGCCCTGGAGGGGCCTGCGCTGCTCCCTGGTCCCCGGCTCTCTGATCGCACAGTGGGTCGGAGGGAGGCTTTGTCACCATGGGATGAGCACCCCAGAACCTTGTCTCTGGGCGTGAGGGTGGCGGGAGGGCACACCAGGTACGGTGAGATGTAGATGGTTCTCTTGGGGAAAAGGTGAGACAGGTATGCTGGAGCCAGGCTTAAGTGGACACTGAACGAGGCCGGACTTTTTCCCATGTGTTCTGTACCACGGACGTGGTGGTGGTGCTTGGTGCTGATACTAAGCGTCACTTAAAGTCGGGGCTTTGTGTCCCAGTCTTCGGGACTTCCAGATCCTGGAGTAAAGAGAGGGGATGGGGTCCTAACCCTGGAAGCTTGGCTGGGGGCTGTCCTGGGGCAGGAGCTGTTCTGTGTGCAGGGCCCAGGGAATTCGCTGGTCCCAGCACCTGCCTGGGGGCCATGGTGACCTGTCTCCAACTATAGAGACGAAATAGAGGGTAACTGGGGGGCAGGTAGTCAGGACCTTGGGCTGGGCCAAGCCTGGTATATGTGGGCATCAGTGTGGCCGGATGACCACCGTGACTTTGTTTGCAGGGTCCCGTGGAGCCGTGCGCAAGTACAAGGTGTGGATGAGACACCGCTACCACAGCTGCTGCAACCGCTTGGGGGAGCTCCTGGCCCACTCCTCCTTTCAGGTCAAGGTGAGTGGGGGTCACGGAGCCGGCTTCATCTTTGTCCATCCCCTGCGCCCCCCACCTCCCAGGCTGTCCACACAGCAGAGGTCCAGGGCCCGGGTGCAGATATCTCTTTGGACTCTTGTCTGGGTAAGGATGCTTCCTTCCTTCGGCTAGTTTCCTGGCGGGCAGCCTTGCTCTGTTCCCTGACTTGTACATAGGAGGATCGTGTGGCGGGCCTTCATGCCTGTCCAGGAATGTGGCTGTCCGGTCCTGTACCGTCCCTGGCTAGGTGCGGAGGGAGAGCCAGAGCCAGTGGCACTCAGTGGAGCCCACACACCCAGCCTTGTGCCAGCCCATGCTGCAGTCTGCAGCCACGGGAATGGGTCCCCAGCTGTGTCACAGCTTTGCTGTGGCGTAACTCACATGACACACGATTTGCCACTTAAAGCACGCAAGTTAATGTCTTTGACCACATTCACGGGGCCGTGCAACACGCACCACTACCTAGCTCCAGGGCGTCTTCATCACCCCAAGGAGAAATCCTCTACCTATTCACAGCCAGTCCTCGTGCCCACGCACCCCAGCCCTGGCAACCACTAATTTGCCTTCTGTCAGTGGCTGTGCTTTTCCTAGATGTTTCACTTAAGTGGGATCATGTGATACGTAGCCTTTCATGTCTGGCCTCTCTCGTTCATCGCGACCTGCTCGAGGTTTGTCCGAGTCGTGACCGAGTCAGAGTTTCGTTCCCTTTTGTGGCTGAGTCGCATCTCAGCGTGTATAGTGTGCTGCGTCCTGCTGATCCGTTCACACGTGGTGGGACATCTGGGCCGTTGCCACCTCTTGGCTGTTACAGTGTAGCTATGAACGTTTGCATGTGTATTTTTGTGTGGATGTTTTTATTTGCTTGGATGTGTCCTACAAGTGGAATTGCAGGGTTACGGGGCAATTCTGCGTTTGACACGTTGAGGACTATTTTGAGGTTTGAGGCTGTTTTCCACAGCAGAGGCACCATTTCGCATGCCTGCTGGCAGTGTGCCAGGGTTCCATGTGCGCTGTGTCCTCGCCAACACGTCCGTCTTGGCTGAACCCGAGTCCCGGCTTTTAAAAGCTGGGGTGATGTCACGTATAAACACCTGTTTCCAGCTTCTCACAAAAATCAGCAGCTCTGTCGAGATCGGGGCCGTGTTTGTTCGTGGCAGTAACTGACTTGAGGGGAGTCGGGAATCCCTTTAGACAGGCGTTGCGCAACTCCACAAACATAGTAAAAAACGCTGGCCCGTACGCTTCAAGTGGCAAATTACACAACATACGCATTATGTCCCAATAGAGCCATTAAAGAAGTTGGTGACCTGGCCCATGGCTGACTCCCCAAGGGCCTTGTTGGCCAGAGCCCAGGATGGGCTCCCTGGGAGTGGACAGGCCTCCCTGGCTGGGGCTGCTGTTTCACTCTATGGTGTCACCCACTTGTGACCGTGGGACTAGAGCTGCTGAGCCCTGTGGGTTTCTCATGCTCGTGTTTTCATGACTGTCACCGAGGTTCAGAGTGACATTCCTTGTGACACACATGGATCTCCATGGTCCACTGCTTGCGAGAAGCAGTCTTCTGGTGTGGGGCTTGGTGGGCGACAGCAGCCTGCCTGGACACAGGTGGCCCAGTGATGCAGGTCTGGCCTGTGTGTGCTCCCGGCCCACACCTCATTGACTTGAGACCTCGTTGTCATCTTGCCGTCTCAGCAGTGGGATGTGGAGGCGTAGAGAGCGGCCAGAGCAGGCGAAGGCAGGGTCCCCTTTCTCTCTGTGCCGCCTGGCCCAGCCCTGGCTGGGGGGAGCTCTGGGAACCGTCTGTGGGGTGCGGGGGTGCGTCACGGCCACTCTGACCCTGCTTCCTAGGAGCTGGCCCTCAGCACTCTCCTGAAGTTCGTGCAGCTGGAAGGAACGCACCCCTTGGAGAAGCCCAAGTGGGAAGGCAACTACCTGTTCCCCCGCAAGCTCTTCAAGGTGAGGGCCTCGGTGGTGCTGTCAAAGAACCTCATGGGGTGGAGCCAGGGATGGCCCCCAGCGTGGGCTGGCTGAGCAGGTGGGTGTTGGATGGGACACTTCTGCCTGCCCCTCCCTGTAGGGGTGAGTCTGGCTGCTTGGGTGTCTCCGTGCTGATCCGTCGGTCGTGGGAAGCAGTCTGGCTGTGACAGTCGGCCTCTGGAGCGGGGCTTGGCGGGCGACAGCAGCCTGCCTGGACGCTGCTGGACTGCGCCTGGGCACGGGGAGAGGTGCTCACCCCTCTCTGCCCCCAGCTGGTGCTGGGAGGCCTGCTTTCGCCCGAGGAGGACCACAGCCTGCTGCTCTCCCAGTTCCGGGAGTATCTGGAGTATGACGACATCCGCTACCACACGATGCAGGCAGCTGCGGACGCCTTGGCCCGGGTCAGCGACCGGCACCCTGAGGTGAGTGGCCAGGTCCCGTCTTCCTTCTGCAGGTGGGTGGTGGGGGTGGCGGCCAGATGCTCAGGCCAGGCTCCTGGCAGGTGTCCCTCACCTTCTGGAACAACGCCTTCACGCTGCTGTCTGCCGTGAGCCTGCCCCGCCAGGAGCGCAGTCTCTCCAACTTCTACGTGCCGCGCTCGGGTGAGTGTCCCGGCAGGAGGGGCTGAGAGCAGGGCTGGGCCAGCAGCCTCCCTCCTCGTGTCGGGTGACCCCTGGCCCCTGCATCCTTGCAGGGCCGTCGGACAAGTGGAAAGTCACTCATCTGAGGGTGAGTCACTCTGGAGGGGTGGGCAGCCTTCCAGGGCCCGGCCTCTCCCCTCTAGTGGGCACGGCCCACGTATGTGGTAGATGTATGTCCACATGTGTGGGACCCTCAGAGGCCCAGCCACCACCCCCTGCTTTGCCAAAGAAATCTCCCAGGAGGGCGGTGCCAACCGGCGAGGCCACCAGGGCCACACACAGGCCTCGTAGCCACGTGTTGTTTCTGTGGACGGTGTTAGATGTGGTGCACGCTCCGCCCTTCTGTGTCCATGAGGAATGTTTACCTCCCCTCGTCTCGCGGGGGTTTCTCCTCTGGCATTTCTGAGACCTTGAGCTTCCGGGCCCAGCCTGGGGTCCTTGAGTTCCAAGGGCTCCAGCCGCTCCCCACTTAAGCAGGGACGGGGAGGGGGCAGGAGGGGGTCGGCAGCGACGGGAGCGGCGTGTGCCGTCAGGGCTGGGGGCTCCAGGGCCCGGGCCAGCAGCGCCTGGGCTCCGGGTCGGGTGGGGAGGGTGGCAGTGCAGCCTGGCCCCGTTGCAGGAACACAGGAAGGCCTTCCAGGCCATGTGGCTCAGCCTCCTCAAGCACAAGGTAGGGGGGATGTCCCAGTCTCCCTGGGGTTGGGGGACATGTCCTGGTCTTCCAGAAATCAGGGGGATGTTCGG
Source organism: Propithecus coquereli (assembly GCF_000956105.1). NCBI lineage: Eukaryota > Metazoa > Chordata > Mammalia > Primates > Indriidae > Propithecus > Propithecus coquereli. Next base: position 733,649 of record NW_012151230.1, on the reverse strand, counting down.
GTCATCCTAGGGTTGGGGGGCACCCCGGTCTTCCTGTGAGGGGTCCCAGTCTTCCTGGGGGCTGCACCGTGACCTACTGTGGCTCTGTAGCTGCCCCTGAGCCTGTACAAGAAGGTGCTGGTGATCATGCACGACTCCGTCCTGCCACACCTGGCGCAGCCCACCCTCATGATAGACTTCCTCAGCAGCGCCTACGACCTCGGTGAGCGGCTCCGCCAGGCGCGGCGTGGGGCGTGTCCTGCCCTGCGCTCCGGGGCTCATCTCGCTCTTGCGGTGGCTGAGGCGGCAGCCCGGTGCCCACAGGGCTGCTGCCCGTTCCCGGCCGGCCGGTGTGGGCTGGGGGAGGGCAGTGGGGCAGGTGGTGACGCCTGTGGACTCGTGCTCGGGGGCCCAGGGTGGGGCGCAGGGGAGGCCGCTCCATGTCCGTGTGTCCTTGCAGGGGGCGCTGTCAGCCTCTTAGCCTTGAACGGCCTGTTCATCCTGATCCACCAGCACAACCTGTGAGTGTCCCCCTGAGGGTGCAGGTCTCCCCGACATGCCCAGCCCTGCCCCAGGCTGGGTCCCCTCTTCCCGAGGGGGTCAGGGTTTTGGGGGGGCCCTACTCTGTCCTGGCACGCCATCACCGCCCCCCTCACGCCAGGGAATACCCTGACTTCTACCGGAAACTTTATGGCCTCCTGGACCCGTCTGTCTTCCACGTCAAGTATCGCGCCCGTTTCTTCCACCTGGCTGACCTCTTCCTGTCGTCCTCGTGAGTGCTGGGGAGCACCCTGACCTGGGCTCAGAGTGGCTGGGTGCAAGGACACCTGCTGGGTGCCTGAGCCTGCCCGTGCGTAGGGCTGCAGCCTTGGGCCAGGACGGGGCCTGGGGCTGGCAGTCAGCGCCCTGGCATCTCACGCCCTGCTACTCTGCCCAGCCATCTCCCCGCCTACCTGGTGGCTGCCTTCGCCAAGCGCCTGGCCCGCCTGGCCCTGACAGCGCCTCCTGAGGCCCTGCTCATGGTCCTGCCCTTCATCTGCAACCTGCTGCGCAGGCACCCTGCCTGCCGGGTCCTCGTGCACCGCCCGCAGGGCCCTGGTGAGCGCTGGGGAGGGCTGGGCCCTGAGTGGGGCTAGGGGCGCCTGGCGCAGGTTCTGCCCGGGTTCCGTGGCCCCAGAGTGGCAGGTGGCAGATGAGGGTCCGCATCTCGTTCCTAGAGCTGGACGCCGACCCCTTCGACCCAGCAGAGGAAGACCCCGCCAAGAGCCGGGCCCTGGAGAGCTGTCTGTGGGAGCTGCAGGTGAGGCCATCACCCTGCCCGACCTCGCCCCCCCAGCCCACCCACGTTCGCCCACCTGCCCAGGCAGCCGCCTTCCGGCCCCTCCCAGAACCCCCGCCTGCCCGCGTCCCTGCGTGGCTCAGCCCCGTGCTGCCCCCGTCCCCTGGGGGAGCCCTTACCTGCCTGGAACTGCTTCCTACCCTGCCGCGGCTGCGTGGATGGCTGGAGGTGCTCAGCCCTGCGGCCCCGTCTGTGGTTGGCAGCTCAGAGGCCCCAGACAGGGAGGTCGCGCTCTGGGGCACTCGGCAGGCCCCATCGATGGCTCCCTCACGCCCCTCCCAGGCCCTCCAGCGTCACTACCACCCTGAGGTGTCCAAAGCTGCCAGCGTCATCAACCAGGTGTTGTCTGTCCCCGAGGTCAGCATCGCGCCACTCCTGGAGCTCACCACATATGAGGTGAGGGGTGGGGGTGCAGGGGTGTGGGCTCGAGGGTCTGGGCCCCAGGGGCTGCCGAGCACAGCCTGAGGTCGTCATCCATCCCTGCAGCTCTTCGAGCAAGACCTGAAGAAGAAGGGACCCGAGCCGGTGCCTCTGGAGTTCATCCCCGCGCAGGGCCTGCTGGGCCGGCGGGACGACCTCTGCGCCCAGCACTTCACGCTCAGCTGACCCCGCCCTGCCCTGCCCCGAATAAATGGTTTTATAGGACAGTGGCGCTGGGGTGGTGCGGGCCTGGGCGGCGCCCTCACACCCGCCCTGGAGCTGGCCTGGCGGACGGTGCCATGCAGGGTCCTCTGCCCTCTCCGCAGTGTGGGGACCTTAATGTGGCCTTGGCCCGAGGGCTCCAGGCAGACAGGGTCACAGGTGCCTGGGCCGGCCCCCTCCAGCACCCCTGGCTGACAGCCCGGCACCCGCGCTTGCGCAGAGCCCTCTGCTGCAGCCAGACCTGGGGGGCCAAGGGGACGCTGCCCTGGTCAGTCATGGCGGGAGCCACGGGGGGGCGGCTGTGTGCGTGAGTGTGGTTGCAGTGTGGGCCACGCAAGTGGTGTTTACGTGAGTGATACGTGAGTGTGTGGTGTGAACGTCGTGGGTGTGTAAGCGCCAGCGACCCTCCCGCCAGAGCGCTGCTGAGGCCATTGCTGTTCTGGGAACCGCCGAGGCCCCGGGGACTGGGTGGCCTTGAGCAGAGGCCCAGGGACAAGTGTCTGCCCATCAAGTCCCAGTTAGGAGCCACTGGGCTCTAGGCAGCTGGGAGTTAACAGCCCTGTTTTGTTTCTAGTGTGCTTATTTTGTGGGACCCCATTGGTGCCAGATGAGCCTGCTAAATCTGCATTAGGGACCCCGGGTGTCCTTTTAAAAATCTACTTGTTCAGCGCGGTGGCTCACGCCTGTAATCCTAGCACTCTGGGAGGCCAAGGCGGGTGGATTGTTTGAGCTCAGGAGTTTGAGACCAGCCTGAGCAAGAGCAAGACCCCGTCTCTACTAAAAATAGAAAGAAATTAATTGGACAACTAAAAATATAT
>NW_012151230.1:698533-730381 GCF_000956105.1 Propithecus coquereli | reverse complement strand
GACAGGAGCCAGCCCTGCTGCCCAGCTGGGTGCTTCCTCTTCCTCCCCAGACTGTGCTGTGCTGGCACCTGCCCCTGGGCCTTTGCACTGCCACACCATCCGCCTCTGCAGCTCTTCCCTGCGTTGCCCCATCATTACGGCCCCAGTTTGAACGTGGCCCCAGGAGGCCTGCTCTGGGCACCCTGTTTGTAGTCGTGCATGTGCACATACCTGTGGTTCCCCTTCATAGCGCTTGTCATGCTGTGCCACGCCTGCCCCCACGAGCACTTGGGCCACCTGCAGGCACGTACGGGGCTCGTGCACATGTGTGCGGTCCTGTGTGCTCAGCTGCCTGCCGCACCTGAGCGGCTCCCGGAGCCGTGAGGCCTGGGGAGCCCGAGGGGCAGGGCCAGGCGAGGAGGGCCGGTGTCCTGGCGCAGGTGGCCACCAGAGGCCGCTGCAGCCTCGCCTGCGCCTCAGGCTGGGGACTCCAGGGTGCAGTGCTGGCCAGGGCCAGGGATCGGACTGTCCTAAGAAATGACAATAAAAGAAAGTTTATGAATCACGAAGCATTAACCCGCAGTTGCCAGCGCACGGGTGCCCTCGATTCCGTCTGGATTCAGCATCTTGTGCTGTCCACGGGAGTCTTACGTGGCACAGATCCACGGACCCTTGCTCCACCCGCTGCTGCAGCCCCTGGAGACCCCTCAGCCCGGGGCGGGGCCCCGGCAGGCGAAGCCATTGGCGTCTGGGTGGAGGTGGCTGGCTTGTGACGGGGCGTCTCCTGGGAGGCTGTACGGGAACGGGACGGGCTCGCGCGGACGTAAAACTGGCTCTTACCGTAAGCAGCGGCATTTCCCGGAGCAATTACAGTTCATTTTCTGGGCACTGACAGGAGATTCAATTACCGGGAGCGCAGGAAGGGCCTGGGGCCAGGGAGCAGCCGGAAGTGCCATCCGGCTGGAGGCGCTGCGCCGGCCAGGCGGTTTTCGCACTGCCTGGAACCCTGGGGCAGGAGGTTCTGGGAGTGGCTGGCAGGGCAGGTCCACAGCCCCGGGGCCGGGCTTCCTCCTCCTCACCTGTCACCTGCTGCAGGCAGGAATCGTCTCAGAGCCCCAGGGATGTCCACAGGTAGGTGGGAGGAAGGGCCACCCCTCACCAAGGCTGCCCCACTGGGGCTTGGGGCTGCAAACACACACGCCGCCTCCCGCTCCCTCGGCCACGTGGGGACACGGCGAGAAGGTGGTGTCTACCAACCAGGCGGGGGGCCCTCCCTGGAGACCAGCCCTGCTGCAGCCTGGTTTTGCCGTGCAACCTCCAGACTGTGGGAAGTGAGTTTCCACCGTTGCAGCCACACCAGGTGGTGAACAGCTCTGTGCACCGGGTCTCCGACCACGAGACTTTAAAGCACAAAACTTGGGGTGTCGGGGCACACGGACCGGAGGGGAGGCCGTGGGGCCCAGGTCGGGGAGCCCTGGGGAGGCTGGGCCAGGAGAAGGGATGCTGCCTGGCGCCGCAGTGCAGAAGGACCAGCCGCCCCCAGGGCGCAGCGCCAGGCCGGCCACCTGCCCCACCTGCCCGGCTCCTTTGGGGCCCCCAGCGGTGGCGAGAAGCGGCCTTCAGCGCAAGGAGGGGCGCAGCGCAACAGGCAGGGTGTGGAGTCGGGGAAACCGAGGACATTCACTCCAGGGGACACTGCAAGGAGTGGCTTGGACAAGCCCCCGTCACCCGACCCAGGGGCACTAGGTGCACGGACAGCGCGAGGCGTCTGCTCAGGCACAGGCCGTCGTCCCCACGTCCCCACGTCAGGCTCCTGCGACAGTCCGGTCAGGGCCGGTTTGCGCCTCCTGCTCCCACGGCAGGCTCCCTGACATGCCCGTTCCTGCGAGCCTGCGCCGCCTCCTAAACCCTCCTAAACCCACCCAGCTGCAGTGACGCCGCGGTGGAGGGTTGGGGCAGGGCCGGGACGGTAGGTCGGTGCTGTGTCTGCTGCCCCTGCCACGGAGCCACAGGAAGCCTCCTGACCCCCGGCCGAGCGTGTGCAGACACCCCCAGGCTCCGTAACTGCCCGACCTGCAGCAATGGGACTTGGGGGCCACGGAGGGGCCTGGGAACCTCCCACCGGCCCTCGGGGGAGGGATCCGCGCCCGGCCCTCTGCCACCGCCCCAGAGCAGGTGTTCTCAGGGACGGAGCTTACCCCTGCAGCCTTCTCACGAGTGCTTGCTGGAGTTAATTTCTCTCGCCCTCGGGAGCTTTTAACCTCCCACAGCTGGGAGGCCTGTTGGGGACAGAGCGTGGACCAGCCCCGCGGAGAACACACGCTGCTGCCTCTCATGTCCTTGCACGGGGGTGGCTTCCAGAAAAACATCACCTTCAGCCAGGGGTTCCCGTCTTCCCCAACCTACGCCCATTTTCAGCAGGAAACCACACGTCCAAAATTGATCGAGACACGTCTTGGCGGCCCTGGACGGACAGGCTGAGCCCTGACCTGGGGGAACCTCGCCTGGTGCTGCTGGCAGCGTGACCTCGGGCGAGTCACTCAGCGCCCGTCTGCGAAGGCCGGTCGGGAGGATTCAGAGTGAAGAACACGGCGCCCCGCACGCGGCCAGTGTCCACACACGGCTGTCCTGGCCACCACCACCTGTGCTGCTCCCACGGAGCACGGATTTCTGTCCTCAAACGCAGGTGTCCAGAAGACGGGACTTCGTTTTCCTGGAACTTAAACCCCACCCAGCAGCTGCCTTGCTCATGGCGGCATTTATTCGCAACAGCGAGGGGTGGAGGCGGCCTCGTGACCGGCCAGGAATGAAACAACCTGCGCATCCGTACGACGGACAAGTGTTCAGCCCTCGAAAGGAAGGAAGTTCTGACACAGGCTACACGGGTCAGCCTGGGGACACAGTGCTCGGTGACTGAGCCAGACGCAAAGGACGACTATCCTATCGTTCCACGCAGCACGCTCAGCACACGGACACCCTGCACACGCTCACACACACGGCACACAGATGCTCTGCACACGCTCACACGGCACACGGATGCCCTGCACACACACACACGGCACACGGATGCCCTGCACACACACACGGCGCACACTCTTACACACTGGCAGCAAGTCATGTGGCAGACGCCACGGGGCGTGGCAGGCTGGGACAGGAGCACCCAGATGCTGGGTCCTCTGCGCGGGCCGGCGTGGCGTGTGGGGACTAAGGCTGTTGTCCCTCCCCGCCCCTCGCAAGTGGCTGACTCTGTTCTGGGGCTGTTGTCATTCATGGTGGCGTGAGGGGAGCCTGTGTCTGCAGGTCCCGTGGTGAGAGGAGGGGGTGGGGCGGCCTCTCCTTAACAGCCAGGTCTCTGGGGACGCGCAGGGCAGGAGCTCACCCACTGCTGCGAGGAGGGCGCCCGGCCATTCGCGAGGGCCCAGCCCACGACCCACAGCTCTCGTCAGGGCCACCCCTGGGGGCCAAATTTTAACATGAGGCTTGTGGGGACACATAGCAAACTGTATCAGCACGTCACCAAGAATTCAAGCAACATGCACGGCTGGTCCGCAGCGTGGGGCGCCCCCGTGGTCACGTGGGGTCCAGACCAGCAGGGACATGCTGCCGGCCACAGCCCAGCGCTGACCACGGAACGGTACCGGGCGGTTTTCAGCGGCCGCGAGCTGCACCAGCAGCGGGGGTATCACTCTCTCGCTTCCCTTCTCCGATGTCTGGGGAGCTCTTTGGGCTGAATCACCCCTAGGCTTCTCGGACAGTTTATCTGGAAAGGGCAGGTCTCGAGAGGTATAAACCCTCTTATGAGGAGGTGAAGACTGACAGGAGTAACTGCGAAACCAGGAAAGCTCCACGAGCACAGTTGAGGACGTGAGGTTTTGTTACCTGTCGGCCGTTGCGGACGAAGAGCTTCGGGTCGGGAGAGTGTGACGGCCCCTCTGCCTCAGCCCCGCGGCCTCCGCGCCGCGGCCAGTGAGCCCCTCCCACCCCCGAGTCCTCGCGCTGGGCCGGGCGGTGAGGCAGAGGGGCTTTCAGAGCCGGGGAGCCCACCACCGCCCCCAGAGGACGGGAGGCACCTCCGGCTTTGAGAAGCGATTTTCTAGGTGTCGGGTTTTCTGTGAGATCCCGTGTCGGCCACAGACCAGCCGACTTTGACCTGACGAATCGTGACACAGGCGCGTTTCGTGGGTTCGAGCCTGTGACATTTTCTGTCGTAAACTCCGGCAGCGCACTCCGCGTGCTGACGGGTGCCTCCCACCCCAACCTCGCCTGGGCAAGCTCCGGATGCTCGCGCACCCCCGGGGCTGGTCCGCGGCCCGAGACTGCCTTGGGGCCTCGCTCACGGCTGCGTTTAGTTCCCATCATCCTCCTAAATTTTTGGCGCGTCCTGGACTAGACAGGGCTCTTTTGAGACTGGGTTTGGGGCTGGTGGGATTCTCTGCTGAGAAGGGGAAACCGGGACCCTTCAGACTCCCTGCAGCACAGACGGTGAGGACAGGGTGCCCCGTGGGGAGCGGTGGGGAGGGGGCTTGCGGTGGGTTTGGATTCTGCCCGGCCGGCCGAGCACGGGACAGCTGGTCTCGCCGCTCTCGGGAAAACTTCTCTCCCGGACCCAGGAGCCCCGGCACGACTAGGAAATGGCGTTTCCTCTCCCAGAAGGCGCCGCGGCTGGGGTGAGGCCTGTGGCTGTGGCCGCGGCAGGGGGTCAGGGAGGGCTGCAGGCCCTGCTGTCGGGACGTCCTGTGGTTTGCTCTCCGGGTCACTCCCTGAGGATGGGGGACTTGGACGTCACCCCGGGGCCCGCAGTCTCTGCCCCAGCGCACCAGTAAGGAGGGTCGGCCGACCGCCTGGCGTGGAAAGGGCTGGTTGGTTTGGTTTGGGGTCTTGGCGTCTCTTCTGCCCAGGACGCTGAGCCGGCTCCAGGGTCCCACGCTGTCTGGACAGCAGAAGCCGCCCACCTTCCAGCAGGAGGCAGGAGGCAGGGGTGAGCGGCTGGTGCCCGGACCGCTGGGCGCTGCCCTGACAGGCGCAAAGGGACAGGAAGTGGCTCCTGTCGGCCGCACTCCCCATGACCGTGTTGGCTCCTGCCGCAGTCACAGAGCACGGCCCAGCCGTGGAGTTTGGCAGGTCTCGGTGTGGGGCCGAGGCCAGCAGCCCCCAACCCCGGCTGAGTCAGGACACCCTCGGCCACCAGGACCAGCACTGCAGCCTCTCGGGACGCGCAGGGCGGCGCTGTGGCGCGTGGTCGGCGGCCTTAAGCGTTGGGGACTGAGAACCGAGCAAGGAGGGGCCGCTCTGTCGTGGGCGGAGGACAGCGGTGCCAGTGAATTTCTGAAGGACCGCATCCCGCACAGAGGCACAGGGGGCCAATTTTGACCGATATCCCTTCTACTCTCCTACCTTTTAATGTAGAAACCCTGGATTTTAGCCGGACGCACAGCTGCCCAATGGGAGGCCACGGTTCCCAGACACCTTTGCAGCTCAGCGGCGTGACGGGCGAGAGCGGGAGTGATGCGGACAGCACCCCGGCCGCTGCCCCCCAGCCTGGTGGCCGGGACACGGCGAGGCCACCCTCCCGGACCACGGGAGCCAGGACCCACCCCAGGGAGGGCGTCGGCACAGGATTTCCTGAGAGGCCAGAGGTGAACGTCTGCAGCTCTGGGAGCCACACGGCATCTCTGTGCTCTGCCCACGGCCCCAAAGCAGCAGCCAATGCGCAAGCAAGTGGGCGTGGCCGTGTGCCAATAAAACTTTATTTATAGAAACAGGAGGGGCCAGGGGCGTGGTTTGCTGACTCCTGCCTTGAGGACGGCGGAGCAACAGGAGGAAAGGCGCCTGGACCCCTGGGCCGGGCAGCAGGACAGGGCCCAGCCCCACATCCGCTGGCTCCGCGCCCGGGAAGACAGACACAGCGTCTCTGCTGTCGAATCTGCTCTTTATTTGGTGTCTGTTGATGCGGCGAGTCCCCTAAACACGCCGTGGGCTTCGTCTTTGGGACGCCGAGGCTGGGCAGGTCTCGCCACCCTCTCACCAGCCCCTGCGGCCGCGTGTGGACTTCTGACTTGGGTTAGGATCAGAGAGGCTGAGCGGCCGGCAGGGCGGCCGGGTCCTGGGGAAACCGCGGCGGCTCCGCTGGGAGGACGGGAGCTCTGTGATGGGAGAAGCCAGTGCTCAGCCTGGCGCTGGCGGGTGGGCCCCGCAGGGTGTATACAGGGGCTGTAGCACATGCAGAAGACGTGGCTGCCCGGAAGCCTGGACAGGAGATACCATAGAAAAGGCACGTGTTTCGGAGTCGGCGCCCGCTGTCCTCAGACGCCCTCCCTCAGCAGAGCCGCCTGTCCAGGAGGGTGGCGGGAGCCCCAGCCGCCAGACTCTGCTGTCCGGGCCACAGAACCTCGAGATGTGCAGGCGTGGCTCGGGGCTGCTGGGGGGTCCGGGGCGGAGGAGCCAGTGGGTGCCAGCCCAGCCCCCAGCCCGGCGGGCTCGGTCCGCGAGGGTCTGCCTCGCGTGGGGGCCGGGGCCGGGGCGGTCAGTGCCGCCCATGCTTGATCCAGTTTCTGATCATCCACTTCTGCCCCGAGCACCTCTGCACCACCAGCCGCAGCCCGAAGTTGGCGTCCTTGGACATCTCCACCTCGAGGCACCGGCCCGTGTCTCGGCTCACAATGGGCCCGCTCTGTGGGGTAAGGGAAACTGAGTCAGCTTGGGAGCCCGGGGGTCCCCTTCCTGCAGAGGCATCCCTGAGAGTGAGGGGTGATCCCAGGCCCCAGCCCCAAAGGCCCAGGGTCCATCAGGTCCCCTGTCCCCGCGGTCCCGTCCCTGTCCTGTGTCCACCCCTCCAGCCTGCCCTGCCCGCTGGGGTCCCAACAGGGGCCAGGAAGACAAACTCTGGGGGCCCAGACAGGCCTTTTCCCCACGGCACCTCCCTCAGGTCCCTCGGTCCCCTCTGCAGCCACTTGGCGCTGGCCCAGGCCTGGGGACCCCAGGAGGCAGATCAGCAGGTTCTCCCACTGGCCCTGCCCAGCCCGGCCACTTGGGCACGTTCGGCCCTCGCTGTCCCGGCAGACAGCAGCGACAGGTCCTCCCTGCGGCCTCTCCCGTACCCGCAAGCCCCGAACCCCACTGCCGAGGGCAGGTGCAGCCCTGTCTGTCACGAGCTCTGCCCACAGAGGGGGTGATCGAGGCCTGTGTGGGGCCCCAGGAGGGAAGGAGGGGCTTGGGGGGGCAGCTCCTGGAAGACACCCAGGTCGGGGGCTGGTGGGGGGCCGGGTCAGGGTGGGACTTGATCGTTCATGGGGCAGCAGACCGCCAAGGGCCCTTGCGTAGAGAGGTCCCGCGGGCAGAAGGTTTCCGGAAAACCCATCCGGCTGCGAGGCCAGAGCGGTATGGGTCGGGCTGTGTGTCCCCAGAGGCTGTCCACACCCTAACGCCCTAACCGTGTTCCTTCCGAGGAGGAACCAGCACTTCCGCCGAGGGCGTGTTGGGACTGAGGGGCGGGAAGCCTGGAGGCGCAGCCCAGGTGGACATGGGTCAGGTGGGGCTCAGCGAGCCGGGCTCTGGGGGACTGGGCGGGTGTATGGGGGGCCGGGGCAGTCGGGGCTGATTTCAGCCAAGCTCCGAGGATCTCCTGACTTTCCCATTTCCCCGGCAGCCGAGGTCAAAGGAGTGTCCCACCCACCGCCTTTGTCCTCCTCCCTCTCCCCCGGGGTCCGGGAGCCTGGGCAGTGGAGGCTGGAAGAGGCCGGAGTCAGGGGCAGTGGAGGCTGGAAGGGGTGACCAGGCCGACTGGCTCCGCCCCTCTTTAGCTGTGTGACCCTGGGCAAGTCACCTTCCCTCTCTGAGCTGAGCACGGGGGCTCATGGAGGAGCCGCTGACCTGGGGCCCTGCCCTCTGTCCTGGCCCCCCCACCCCACCTGACTCCCAGCTGTCAGGCTGGCCCCGGGCGGAGCTGCCTGGGGGTCTCGGCCGCCCGCTGACCTGGGTGAAGTCCCACAGCCGCTGCGTGGGCCGGGCCACGTCCTCGCACTTCTTCAGGGTGGGCGTGCGGCCCCTGCCGTCATCCACCAGACACTTGGAGTCGGGCAGGAAGGCCGTGGAGCCCAGGGGGCCCAGCTGCAGGAGGCCGTGGGCGCTGTACCGCACCAGCTGGGGACAGGGCGGGAGAGCCGTGAGGGCGACGCCCAGGCTGGTCCACTGCCCGCGTCTCCCGCTGCCCTGGCGAGCACCAGGGGGCATAGACAGGCCAGGCGGCCGCCTTGCACCCGCCATAAACAGGGCCTCATGAGTGGCTGCGTTGGCACCTCCCACCCTGGGGACGCCGTAGGGGACAGGAGAGGATGGCCGGGCAGGGCCAGGCCTAGGGGCTGGGCTGGGAGGCCCAGAATGGAGGAGGGGGCGCCGCCCGGCCCGTCACCACTCAGCTTCTGGAAGGTGGAGCTATGGGGGGTTTGGGGGGCCGGCCCCGCCGGGAGGCTGGAGGAGCCCCAGCCGTACGAGACCCTCAGGGTGGGCCGGCTGCTGGACACCCGCGTGTGCCGAGAGCTGCCAGCTCGTGCCCTGGTGGACTCCACCCCCATCTCCCGAGGCCCAGGCCGGAGGTCAAGGCTCAGGAACAGCACCAAGCCCCCGGCCCTGCTGGCTATAGAAAGTTCTGGAACAGGAAGGAGCTCTGCCCAGGGCTGCAGCCTGAGAGCTGGAGATGTATTAATTAATAATTCCTTCCCAGGGAGGTGCTCCCCATTGGGCCCCCGGAGCTAAGCCCATGTGGGCATCTGGAGAGCAGAGCAGGGAGGGTGCTGCCCCTGGGCACATGGGGCTCCCGGAGCCGTGGCCCAAGGACGGCAGGCCCTGCGCTGGCCGCGCCTCCCTCCCTGCCCCCAGCCCGCCATGGGCACCTGAGATGGGAAGGAGGAGGGCGGCTGAGCGTGTCTGTCTCCCGTGGGGGGCAGAGCTCAGAGCTGAGCTCCAGGCTGTCCTGGCCTGGGGGGACGGGTACCCTGTGCCGTCCGACAAGTCCCTGAAGCAGAACCCGCCTGGGACCCTTGCTTCCCAGAACCCTGCTCACAGCCTGCGCGGTGGCACGGCCAGGGGCGCCGCAGCCTCAGGTGTGGACGCGGGAGGAGAACGTCACACAGGCCCCAGGTCAGCCTCAGTGGGCCTCGAACCACGAAGAAAACTATTTCCAGACGAGGCGGCCCCAGGGTCACGTCCACGGGTCCTGGTTTGTGCCGGTTTTGCACGACAAGGCACCACGTGACATGGCTCCCTGCACCCACTTCCCAGCCGTGGGGCCCTGGGCACGTCACGTAACTCCCTGCGCCTCGTTCCCTCGTCCGAAGCAGGCACTGGGACAGCACCTGCCCGGGGCCACGGTAGGGATTACACGAGACACCAGGTGCAAAGTGCTCAAGGCCACCGCAAGCGCTCAGCAAACACCTCGGTCTGCTGGTACGTGAAGCGCGTTCCTCGAACCGCGTCTCTTTGCCCCATGCGCACGCACAGGAGGCCTGAGCGCGTTCGGAAGACTGTTTCTGCCGATACGATCTCCCTGGGAACAACCCGCCACTGTTTCTGCGCCCCACGAACCCACGTAGCAACGTGACCCCGACACACAGCATCAAGGGGCCGAGCTTCCGTCTCTTCCTGTGTGTCGGGGCGCGTGTGGACGCGCCAAGTTTTGCTTCTGAGGCTGGGTCAAGAATGGCCACAGCGTTTTGGCTCTCCTGGGACGTGGCCGCCACGCCGTGAGGAAGCCCAGCCACTCGGGCCCCCCAAGCCCAGCCCAGCCCCACCTTGTGTCAGCAGACACCCCGGACGGCGGGAGAATTTGCTGTGGGGACACAGCCCTGGTGTGCCCTGGCCACCGTGTCCTGCTCCCTGTCCCGGAGCTCGGAGGCCCCCACAGACACCTCCAGGCCCCCCCACAGGCCCTCTCGCCCTGGTCACGAGAAGACGGTGCGGCCGGAGTCACCCGCCGTGACGGGCCCAGCAGATGAGATTTCTTCACGGAAGCCGTTCCAATCTCCACGGTGATTCCGTTTCGCTCTCAGTCAAAGGCCGCTGTGCTGAGAAGCTGCCGGAGCGTCAGTCCAGATAAGGCCACCAACGCGGGGGAGGGAAGGGCGACCCCACGGCCCGCAATTAGCGCACGCCGGGCGGACACCTTCTCCGCCTGGACGCTGGATTTCCGCCCGGAGGGACGTTCGTGACGATGGCTCAGCTTCAGGGAGGGCCCCAGTTCACCCCGGGGAAGGCCGGAGTCGGGTTTAATTGAAGTAACATCCACACGTTAAAGAGAAGCACCGTCGTTACTCGCAGACGGGAATTCACCCGTGTCCAGAAACAGCCGTCTCCTCGTGGGGTCGGCGCCCCGGGACCCCCTGAGCGCTACGGGGCCGCGGGCCTGGGTCTGGCCCAGCTCTCCTGGAGGTTCTGAGGTGGAGCCAGGACCGACAGTCGCTTGGCGGCTGCTCAGTTAATGGGACAACACCGTGACGGCATAACGGTTCCCGCGTCACGTCCAGACGGTGGCGAGCGCTTCGCCCACGTTCTCCGCTTTAATCCACACGGCGGCCTGAGAAGTGAGTCTGTACCATCCCATCCCATCCCACCGGACTGACGGTAAACTGAGGCGGGGGTATGAAGTGACCTGCCCAAGGCCCCCTGGCACCAAGGCCCCGCTCTCCACCCCCGCGTCACGCCGCCCTGCGGGGCAGGGAGGCCCCCGAGCGCGGCCGCGGTGGCACCAGGACGCTCCACGGGCCTTCGAGCGCCCGTCCTCTGTGCCACCTCCCGCCTGCCTTGGGTCCGGGGTGGGTCCCCCACCCCTTGCTCCCGCGGGAGTGTCGCCAGGCGGCAGGCGCTGCTCTCACCTGGGAGGACATGCCGTGGCAGGGGTACAGGATGGCCTGGTCGTCGTCCTCCGCTCCCTGGTCCAGGCAGTAGCCGCTGGCTTTGCTGTTTCTCACCTGCAGCCGAGGCGACAGGAGAACCCCGGGGTCACCGAGGGGTCCCCGGCCGAGGCACGGCCACGGGGAGCTGTCTGGGTGTGGGCGTGTCTGTGCACACACGTGTCTGTATCTACTTGCGTGTATTTTTGTATGCAAGCGTACACGCGTGTGTTCACGTGGGCTCATACACTGGCGTGTGCCCCGGTACCTGCGATTGTGCCCGCGCCCCGGGGACCCGGATGTCCGAGAACTACACCGCGCACGGGCGAGGGCGCGGGGAGTCGGCGCGGGGAGAAGAGCCCGCCTGACCGGGCCCCCCGGCGGAGGCGCTACCTCTCCGTACGTGAGCGTGTCGTTGTAGACCCGCATCTCCGGGTACACGTTCTCCAGGTACCACTTGAAGCTGCGACACTTCAGCCTCTGGCGCAGGGCCAGCCTCTCGGACACGTCCCCGAAGTCCACGCCCGGGTTCTGCGGGCCAGAGCGGGCAGGGGTCAGTGAGCGCCGCACACCCAGGACTTCGGTCTCTGCCCCGTGAGTGACTCCCAGGGCCCCCCACCCCCGCCTCCTCCCAGGACGGCCCCACCCCAGGGACCCGGGGTGCTGGCTGGGGCCTCCTGCCCGCCCAGCGCTTCCTGGTGGGGAGGGCCCTGCCGGGTGCGGGCCTGGCTCGTCTGTGCCCCTCACATCGGGGTCTGGCCCCCGCCAGTCCTGGGGGGTGACTCCGGGGCCCTGGAACCTGAGAGTGTCCCTGTCCTCCCGGCCTTGGGCCACCCCAGAGAGTCCACGCTGCGGTGAGACCTATGGGAGGGGGCCTTGGGCCATGCGGTGTCAGCTTGGCCTCTGCAGGGCTGGAGACAGACCAGCCACGTCCACGTCCACGCCCCAGGCTGGAGCCCTGGAATTCCGAGTCCAGCTGGAGGACTCTGTTCCCTGATACCAACGCGAGGTAACAGATCGGCTGTGGACGGCGGCTCTCAAAGGCTAATGAGTGCAGAGGTCAAGGGAGGGCACAGGTGGCCGGGCTCACCCCAAGCTCCTGACCGCGCAGGAGCCGGGCGGGGCCCAGCATCTGCCTTCCCACTCGCTCCTGGGTGACGGTGACGCTGGTGGTGCCGGCCCGCGGCCCCCACTTTGAGAACCAGTGCTGTGGACCACGGCGCCTGCCCCAGGGCCTCACGAGGACAGGCCTGTGCACGGGGAGAGCAGAGCTGAGGCTCGGCCGAGGGGTGTGCGGGGCGGGGTGCGCCTTGCTGACGGGCGCCTGCCGATGGCGTGAGTGGGGCCGGTGCCCAGGGTGGCTGCGGCGTTATGGTGCCGCGAGGCCGGGGCTGGGCGGGGCCCTCGCTGGCTCCTCCCCGTGGGCTCAGGACACGTCTCTACCACAAGGGCCGGGCCAGGGTGAAGGGAGCCCTCTCCCGACGGGGCCGGGTCTGTGGGCGGCCTCCGCGCTGGCCTGGCCCCGGCCCCGGCTCTGACTCCCACGCCGAGGCCACGGGCAGCCCACGCCCTCCCCAGCCCTGCCCGGCGCCCGGCTCACGGTCATGGGGATGTTCCAGGCCATGTACACGTGGGACTTGAAGTCGTCCATCCACACCTCGGCCGCCCGCAGGGCGTTGCGCTTCGCGTAGTAGTCGATGTCGTTGTTGTAGGGCTTCTTGGTGCGCTCGATGTGCGCCACGCGGGAGCAGGGCAGCACCTCCATGCTGCCGCCGCACTGCCACACCTGCGGGGAGAGCGCGGGGCCGTGGCCGGGCAGCCCAGGGCCAGCGGGTGGCCCCGCTCCCCGCCCTCCCGACGAGGGGACCCCCACCCCGGCGACCCCGGGGCGCCCGCGCCGCCCGCTGGCTGGTTTTCAGGGGAGGCGGGGTGTGTCCGCCAGAGCCCGGCACACGGCAGCCGCCTCTTTGGGACTTTTCAGACCCAGTTTGATTTCTCTTGCATGTAGCGTGACTGTGGGTTTTCTCGTTCCACTCACCCGACACTGGTCACCCCCTTTCTGTGGTCCCCGCCTGTCCGAGCTGTTCCGAGCGGGGAGCCCCCCGGCCGCTCCCCCAGCACCCAGCTTCCAGCCTGCCCCGCAAACACGCTCCAGGGCTGCACGGGAGCCCGGCCATCTCGCTTCCTCTGCACCTGAAACTCCCGCCCCTCACTGTCGATCCCCACGCGTGGTAGAAGCGTGTTTTGCACCGTGAGCTCCTCCGACCCACGCTCACGTCTGGTGGCTTCATTTAGACACCACTCGGCCTTCTAGGCACCACGCTTTAACTCGACCCCGCTCCGTTCCGTTCCATGGCAGCCCAGGCGGCCCTCGCCGCGACGGTTAACTCTGTGTGTCGACTTGACTTGCTGGGGGCGGGGGTGGGGCTGGGATATTCGATTGAATATTATCATCCTGGGTGTGTCTGGGGTCGGGGGAGACTGACGTTTAAATCTGTAGCTGAGGAAGCAGATTCCTCTGTGGGGGGCGCCTTGTCCAGCACACGGAGGCCGGAGTGGGAGGGGAGGCTGAGCAGGGGGCGTCCGCGTCCCTGCCCCGCTGCCTGAGCGGGACGTGGTCCTCTCCCGCCACGCTGGAGCGACACCCTCGGCTGTGCTGGGTCTCAGCCTGCCGACCGCGGATCTTGGGGTTCTCGGCCTGCGTAACCGCGAGGGCCAATTCCTTGCGTCCGTGTCTGCCGCAGCCCATTGGTCCGTTTCTCTGCAGAGCCCTGACTACTGCCCTCGCCCATCCCGCCCACCGCACGGAGAACATGCCGGAGCCTCCCGCCGGGTTGACTTCACGGTGGACGAGCAGGTCCGATCAACTCGGCTCAAGCTCTGCCTTTGCTCAGATTGTCGCCCCTAATTTAAACATTCTGGGAGCCACGGGTGCGCCAGGCACATGGCCTCATCTCACGCATCCCCCACCACAACCCGGGAAGGGTCGGTTCCGCCAGCATCGTTCCCGCTGCTTTACGGAAGAGGATGCCGAGGGTCAGAGAGGCCAAGCCGCCGCACAGGGCTGCACAGAGCAGAGCCGGGATCAAAGCCTGTGTGTGTGCGAGTCTCGAACCTCCCTCTGCCTGACCTGTGACAAGGACACGCGTCACTGGACTCCGGCCCCCCGCCCCGGTCCCTGACGCTCCCGTCTCACACCCTCACCTGCGTCACACCTGCCGAGACCCCGTTCCCGAGGCCACGTTCGCAGGTTCTGGGGAGACCCACTGCAGAGGCCAAGTCCCCTGTTTTGGGGAATGGGGGGCTCCCCCCCCCGCACCCACTCTCTGCCTTCAGAAAGCCAAGTCGCAGCAGAAGGGGCATTGCTGGGCCGTCTCACCGCGGACAACCGACGGCTTCCCCCGCGACGCCACCCACGGCTGGAACAAATCACGTTCCGAGCAAGCCAGGCTCCCCGGGTGTGGGGGTCACTCGGTCCCCGTGGTCCTGGCCCGCCAAGGCGTCTTTCCGCGGCACGCAGCCAACGCAGCCGCCCCTCCCCGCGCAGCCATGTGACCGTCCTCCCTGCGCACCCGACCCTCCGCGATCCCGGCGACGCAGCTCCTGAGGCTGAGCCGGGGCTCGCAAGCCTGGGGTTCCATGGACCCGGCGGGAGGTGACTTTGCGTCCTGAGCGAAACACGCTTCTGTGTTCGCTCCGGGGGGAGGCCGACCCTGCCCTGCTGGCTCTGCCCTGGGTGTGGGCGGTGCCTGCCTTGGGGTCTGCAGAGGGCCACCGAATGAGAGCGGCACCAGCCCCAGGGATGGGGAAGAGGCTGGTCCCGGAAGCCGCCTTGGGTCCGTCCCCTCGCTGGGCGAGCACCTGTTCCGACTCCTGAACGACGGGAAGGACCCCCCGACCCCCAATTCCTAGCGCACTGAGTTCAGGGTCCCCGTGCCCGGGCGGTTCTCTGCCGAGTTGCAGTTCATGACCTTGAAGTTTCTCATATACTTTGATACCGGGGACCGATACGTGATCTGACGGCAGAACTGTGCCCGCGTGTTGCCCTGGAAACACCCTCACGCGACAGGGAGAACTGAGAGGCTCTGCGGCCGCGGCTTTACGGGAAAGAGAGTGACCGCTCCGTAAATTTCATATAAACATTGGCAATGGCTTCTCCGCTCTGAGGGCCGGAGGGGACCAACGCCCAGAGTCTGAGGACCAGGGTGCAGAGTGAAACCCTCCCGCGGGAGCCAACGCACACGGTCCGGCTCTCGGGTCTCGGGGCAACGTCCCAGGCCCTCCCCTTCCGGGCAGCCCCAGGGCAGATCAGGCGAGGGACCGGAGGGTGTCCACCTGGGGCCGTGGGCGGTGGCAGGGTGCAGGCAGCAGGCACAGGCTGGAGACGCAGGGCCTCGAAGAGCATCTTCAGGATTTGGGCTTTCAGGCCTCGCTGCGTTGGCGGCTACGGCGGGGAACCCGTCATTGCTGTGAAAGAGGATGGAGCCGGACATTCCGACTCACTCACGCTCATCCACAAACGCTTGGCCTTCCAGCCTCCCGCAACTAGAGGTGGCTGTGGGGTGTAGCTCTGGCCAATGAGGAATATGCAGAAGTCTCAGAATGGGGCTTTCGAGAAAGCTGTGGCTTATCCTGATTTTGCAAAAAGAACAGACACAGCCGGCAGAGCCTTTTGCCCCCTTTCCATTCTGTTAGGAATGTGGGTGTGAGGTCTGGAGGCGTGGCAGCCATCCTGTGACCATGAGGTGATAGCCACGTATGTCAAAGCCCGCATAGTGAGGATGACAGAGGGAAAGTCAGAAAGAGCCCTAGTTCCCATGGGTGCCATAGAGGTGCCCCATCAGCTCTGTGCTTCACGAGACACACAAATCTCCGCCTGCTTATGCCTCAGTTAATGAGGTTTTCTGTTATACTCCTAACCAACGAAGCTGGACCAGGGGTGGCAGCTGAATGAAAAGGAACCCGGCAATCCTCTGTCAGGGCTGGTGGGGGATTAACCTGTCCTCATTGCAGATGAAAATAATAACGGAGGCACAGACAGGGCAGGTGACCTACCCAAGCTCACACAGCTGGTTTGAGCTGGGGCGGGGAACCCTGCCTGTTGCGCTGAGCCCTGAGGCTGCTTCTTCACCTGGAGCTGTGGAGGTGTCACCGAGTGGAGTCACACGCTCCAGTCACACCCACGCTGTGTCTTAACTGCTAATTATCTCAATCAATTTGGTAAATTGCCACCCAAACAGAAAGGGCAAGTGCACAGTGGAGAAGCAGGTGTGGCCTCCTGGCGCCACTCAGGGGGAGGGCGCTCGGGGAAGGAACCTCGGGGAGCAGAGGGACCCCGCCCGGTCCCAGCCCCTGCCCCTCTGACTCCCTGGTGCGTCCTTGCTGGTTCCTGGAAGGAGGAATTCCAAAGTGGCAGCGTCTTCTGCCCTGCGGGTAAAACCTGGTCCTCCCCAAATTCCAAAATAATCGCCTGTCAGGACGGTGCCAAGGAACAGCCTATTCACTGGGAAGAGGGTGAGATTTGGAAACGCTGCTCCCTGCAGCCCGGACTCCGGCGCCGAGAATCTGCTGACAGATGCCTGACTGTGGGCCTGGGCGCTGGGACTAAGCCTCTGCCCATGGCGGGGAGCCCCAGCTGCACCCGGTGGGAGCACCTTCCCCGCGCAGAGGGAGCACCTTCCCCACACAGGGGAGCACCTTCCCCGGGCAGAGCCTCGGAGCGTTTACTCAGAGGGAAGCTGCCTACTCTCCCGCCCATTTGTTCCTGCCACCACAGTGATCAGAGTGACACTTTCCTGGCGTGCCCCTGCTATTAAAAAGCCAGCACTTCCTGCGGAAGGCACGGAGAATGGGAAACAATTATGGGCCCCGCGGCTTTGCCTCCCGCATGCAGGGTGCCGGCGCGACCGTGTCTCCCCATCACTTTTACGGAGCAGCTTCCTGGACTCTGAGTCCATCCATTTTGCCGCACGCCCTCCCCGCAGAGAGGTGCGTGGGGGCCCCCCTTGCCGGCCGGCCGCTCGAGTGCTGTCTCTGTCTCATGGCAGAGCTAGGGGCTCCCGGTTTGTGTCACGGCCCAGGTCTCCCGGACGCTCTGCTCAGCGACCCGGTGGGGAAGACGCTCCCCCGGGTGTGCCCTGCTGGGCCCGGGCTCTGCTCCGCTGGGCACAGGGCAGCCGTCGCGGCAGCGGTGGCCCGGCCCTCTGGCGGGCTCCTCCCCAGCCACCACAGCCTGGGGCCGCCCTCCTCCCGGGGCTGCCTGCTGGCCCTGGGCACCGGGGCGTGACCGCCAGCTGCCCACACTTCTTGTCCTGCCGCACCTTCCTGACGGCTCCTCCAAGCGCAGGTTCTCTCCACGCTGGGCCGTCCACCCCGACCCCCACTCCCGCCAGGCCCCGCACCCCAGAGCCACCAGGGTTTTGGAAACCAGCCTCACGCCTGCTCACCTGTCCTGCCCAGGCCACAGCTTGGAGCCCGGGGCAGGGCGGGCAGCCCATGCGGCCACCCAGGACCAGGCGCCGCGTGGGGGCGGCTCCATTATGTCCCACGGACGGCCGTCCTGGACGTTCCGCCTGGGATGGAGAAAGTGTGGAGGACGGGGGGGCTTCACACGCCAGGCCTTGGGGCACACATCACCCGCCCCGTCCCGCTGTCTGGAACTCAGCAAAGGCCCTTTGGCTAACAGGACGGGGGTTGGATGTGTGCAGGGAAAGGAGCCGGTGGGGGACACAGGAGCTCGTCCATGCTTGGGGGGAGAGCGGGGGAGACAGGGAGAGACGGCGGGGTGGGGGAAGCCAACCCAAGCGAGAGGGACCCCTGAGAGAGAAGACAGGGGCCCCGCTGCCCCAGACACGGAGGGGGAGACCTGGCTGTCTCGGGTCCACCCCGCCCTCCCCGGGAATCCCGCGAGTCAGAAGTGGGCGTGGGATCCTCATTCCGGAGCGTCCCATGTGGAGGGCCACGTGGAGACCACACACACCACGGCTGGCTCCTGTCATCGCACAAGGACACGGGCAGAGCAGGGCCTGCAGCAGGACAGCACGTTTTCTGTGGCAAGAGGAGACGCTCGTGTCTGGACGACGGCAGGAGGTCCGTCCGCAGGCCCCCAGCCCCCGCCGGCTACCCCGGCTCTCCCGGTCTCCATGCGGCATCCTCCCTCCTGAGATCCACGTGTCCCCTCCCTGCTTCGGGAAGGGCTCCAGGGTCTGGGGGATGTGGACGGGTGCCCACTGGCGAGGCTGGGAAAGGCCTGGCCCCCATGGGAGCCAAAGCTCCCTCTTGACTCCGTGAGTTTAAGAAAGGTGCTGGTGTCTTTCTGGGGCTCTGGGGCCTTTCACCCTGGGGGGGGGCTGCCCCGTGGGCAGGAAGGACGACTGGGGGGTGACTTGGTCTGTTCCTGGCAGGTTCAGGTGTGTGACCAAGTGTGAGTTTCCTTTTGGGTGTGGTGACCCACTGAATGGTGATAAAAGCTGGTTTTCACCTTGAAAATAATGAGGATAGGAGTTCGCTTCTCAAGTTATGGATGACATTTACTCAAGCCTGCCTCTCCCTTTTTTGTCTTTGTAATAACCCATGGATACAATAACAGTTGAATGATCCACCCACCCATCCACCATCTATCCACCTATCCATCCATCCACCCATCTATCCACCATCCATCCACCCATCCATCCACCATCCATCCACCTATCGATCCACCCATCCGCCCATCCACCCACCATCCATCCACCCATCCACCTATCTATCCATCCATCCACCCATCCATCCACACATCCATCCATCCACCCATCCATCCATCCACCCATCCATCCACACATCCACCCATCCACCCACTATCCATTCACCCACCATCCACCCACCATCTATCCACCATCCATCCACCCATCCATACATCTATCCACCCATCCATCCACCATCTATCCATCCACCCATCCACCCACAATCCATCCACCATCCATCCACCCATCCACCCACCATCCACCATCCATCCACCTATCCACCCACCATCCACCCACTATCCATCCATCCATCCACCGTCCATCCACCCATCCACCCACCATCCATCCACCTATCCATCCACCTATCCATTCACCCACCCACCATCCATCCACCCATCCACCCACCATCCATCCACCATCCATCCATCCATCCACCATCCATCCACCCACCATCCATCCACCATCCATCCACTATCCATCCACCGTCCATCCACCGATCCACCCACCATCCATCCACCTATCCATTCACCCACCCACCATCCATCCACCCACCATCCACCATCCATCCACCCATCCACTCACCATCCATCCACCTATCGATCCACCCATCCGCCCATCCACCCACCATCCATCCACCCATCCACCTATCCATCCATCCACCCATCCATCCACACATCCACCCATCCACCCATCATCCATCCACCTATTCATCCACCCATCCACCCACCATCCATCCACCTATCCATCCATCCACCATCCATCCACCATCCATCCACCCATCCATCCATCCACCCATCCATCCACACATCCACCCACCATCCATCCACCTATCCATCCACCATCCATCCACCCACCATCCATCCACCCATCCATCCACACATCCACCCATCCACCCACCATCCACCATCCATCCACCCATCCACCCACCATCCACCATCCATCCACCTATCCATCCATCCACCATCCACCATCCATCCACCCACCATCCATCCACCTATCCACCCACCATCCACCCACTATCCATCCATCCATCCACCGTCCATCCACCCATCCACCCACCATCCATCCACCTATCCATCCACCTATCCATTCACCCACCCACCATCCATCCACCCACCATCCACCATCCATCCACCTATCCATCCATCCACCTATCCATCCATCCACCATCCACCATCCATCCATCCACCGTCCATCCACCCACCATCCATCCACCTATCCATCCACCTATCCATTCACCCACCCACCATCTATCCACCCACCATCCACCATCCATCCACCTATCCATCCATCCACCTATCCATCCATCCACCATCCACCATCCATCCACCTATCCATCCATCCACCTATCCATCCATCCACCATCCACCATCCATCCACCTATCCATCCATCCACCTATCCATCCATCCACCATCCACCATCCATCCATCCACCCACTGTCCATCCACCATCCACCCACCCATTCACCCACCATCCATCCACCCATCCATCCATCTACCATCCACCATCCATCCACCTATCCATCATCTATCCACCTATCCATCCATCCATCCACCATCCATCTACCCACCATCCACCCACCATCCACCCACCATCCACCATCCATCCACCATCCATCCACCATCCATCCACCCACTGATCCATCTACCCACCTACTCCTCCACCCACCCATCTGCATCCGTCCACACAGAAGCACGACCCTCTCCAGGCACCATGCACAGCTGCGTTATCAACACGAGGACGTGGCAGCGAGAAGCCGAGCAGGCTGGGTGTTCCTAGCCAGGCCTCCAGGCAGAGGCTGCTGCACCAGAGGTCGGCTGGGGCTGGCAGCAGCCTGGGCGTCTTGCCCACAGGCTATCACCTGGCACAGATGCACGAGTTGCCGTCAGCACCTGCCCTCTGGCAGCACGGGATTCCCCTTTAACAAAGCCAGGGCTCTGCATTCGCTCTAGAGAACTCCGTGTGCATCAGCTTTAGAGGTTTCGCGCTGAACCCGAGTTTTAAAGATTTACAGTCTGCTCAGTGTCCCCACCCCGAGCCCAGGCCTGGCATCAGGAAACAATAATTCCTCCCGTGCAGCCACAGGCCAGCGCCTCCCCGTCACACAGACTCCTGCTCTGCAGGAACCGTCTGTCTCTGGGGCAGAATTTGCTGGATTTAGTGTTGGAAAGGCAAATCCCATCTCCCAGGGCTCAGGGGCTCAATCCGTCAATTTTCGACAAGAAGCCGTCTCTTCCTGGGCAATCGAGCCTGCGCACCAGGCTGCAGAAACCGCCGTCTCTGCGCTCCCATTCCCACGCTGACCACAGAAACTTCCGAGCGGGGCCTTCGCTCCAAATCCCGCCCACTTGTTTCACTGAACGCTTCGAACATCTCAAACGAACGAAAAGAGAGAAATAGTTTTTTCCTTCTGAGCAAGTGGTTCTCAAACTGTGGTCCCTGAACCAGCAGCGCCAGTGCCAACTGGCACCCCTGAGACATGCACCCCTCAGACCCGCTGAGTCGGAAACCGGGCCGGGTCCCGCGGCCCGCGCTCTAACCAGCCCTCGGTTCTGACACAGCCGACGTGTGAGCACAGCGGCGCCGAGAGCCTGAGGCTCCTCACCGTCCCACGCTCGCCATAACCCTCTGTTCCGTCCCTTGAGCGGCAGAGCCACGTCCGGCTGCTGCTTCAGCAACGTGCCTCTGACTCCAGATGGGGACGCGGCTACAGTTAGGCCGAGGTTTCCGCGGACCCAGGCCCTGCAGCTGGTGGACGTCCAGGAAGGTGTGTAGCCTACATCATGGGTGTGGAAACCCGCCCTGTTGTTCCAAACACGGAGATTTGATGGATGGATTATTTTAAAAGTTAAAAGTATTTACCAGAAAACAAGACGAAACTCTCCATAGCTCAGAAACAGTAGAAGCCGGCTGGAACGAGTGGGTTGGAGCCGTGGGGGCCCCGGGCGGAGTGTGCGGCCGGACTCCTTGTGTGAGTCCTGGGCTGGGACCAGGCTCCCTGAGTGGGAAGAGAAGCTGCGCCTGATCCCAGGCCACAGCAGAAATAACCAGGCAGAGCGGCAGCGGCACCTGCCATCCGGCCGACGCTTGGAAAGTGGAGCCAGGATCTCTCCTCGGGTGGAAACTCAGCCGCTAAGTTCTGAGTCATAGATCCGGGGGTGTTAGGATGAGATAATCCGAAACTTCCTTTCAGGAAGAAGATGCAACTCCCATGAAAAATGAGTTCTTAAAACGGTGAAAAAGCACCCAAGGACATCCACACCTCCAGGAGAGGCAGCCAATACAGCCAACAAAATGGGCGAGTTTAAACCCAAGGAAACAGAGAAACAGAATACGTTAAGAAGGATTTAAGACGACTGTTAGAATCTTAGAGACATAAAGGAAAGAGAGAAAAGCATTCGTTAAAAAGAACATGAGTTTATGAATCAAAACAGTTATTAAAAAATGCAACCAGATATGAAAAATACCAATGGAAGAAGATCTCATAAATAGAAAAGGTAGTCATTAAAATGAAAAACCAGAGCTAAATAAGTGGTGTAAATAGCTGTCTGGACGTGACTGAAGAGAGAATTTGTTCGTTGGAATATAGAACCGGGGAAATCACCCGGAACACACCACAGAATGATAAGGAGACAGGAGGTAGAAAAGAGCCATCAGGAAACCTGGAAGACGGGTCGGGGAGCCCCCCCAAACGTCCAGGAGGGTTTCTAGGTGGGGGGGCACGTACCAAGGAACCGAGGACCTGCTACATTTGTAAAAAGACACAGAGCCTCCGATTAACAACACAGACAAGCACCCAAGAAGAATAAAGGGAAGAGAATCCACAAACACATCGGGGCTCTGTGATCAGAGGAATTCGGGAGCCCAGAATTCTATCCCACAGCCCATTCCTGGAGTCGTGCTGCCGCGTGACGTCGCGTAAACTCAACCTGAGCAAATGGGATGGAATCGTGGTAAAATGTTTCTGAAGTTCACATGAGAGAGTGAAAGCAAAGGAACAGCCAAGAAAATTTTATAATATCCACGGGGTTGTATTCAATTGCAAGACGTTAAAACATCCTACAAGGCCACGCGGTTGTGGCTAAAGGGAAGCTGGAAACAGACACAAGCGAAGACAGACACGCGTGGTGCGGGATGAGGGGCTTCCCCGTCAGTGTGGCGGGGGCAGAGGAAACGTAAAGAAAGATCACGACCTTACTCACATAAAAATACATAGACTCCAAATGGATTAAAGCTTTCACTGTGAGAAAAGAACTACGAACGCATCAGAAGGAAAGATACTCAAATGGTCGAGGAGGCTTTCAGATGGGCCTCTGAGAGCCACGGCGAGGGCCTGGCCACCGGCAGACGATGGGGCACACACAGGAGACGGTGCCCGTGTGACGGACGGGACGGCAGAGTTAACACCCCTGAGGGCTGAGAGCTCCGAACGTCAACCAGAAACAAGGAGCCGTGAGAACAAACTGGCAAAGGTCTGAAAACATATGGTCAACAAATGCACAAAATATGTTCAAGCTCGTTAGTAACTGAAGAAACGCAAATTAAGCCCACAAAGACGTTTCCTTTGTGTCTGACATATTTGCAAAAAGTGACAATTATATTTGATCAGACTCCACTTGCTACAAGGCCTGGGAAACGGCCTCCCTCGTGTACCACTACTGAGGACAAAACCACACAAACACACACGCCACACATACACACACCACATACACACATATACGCACATACACATGCACACATAATACACACACCACACATACACACATGCACACAATACACACATACACCACATACGCATACACACAATACACACACCACATACACATTACACACACCACACACATACACACACGCACATACCACACACACATGCACACATGCACACACTACACCACACACGTACACATGTACACAACACACAACACATACATACACGCATGCACACACAATACATACACCACATACACAATACACACACCACACACATACACAATACACACACCACACACATGCACACACCACACACATGCACACAATACCACACACATATACACATGTACACAACACACACACACGTACACATGCACATACAATACACACACCATACACACATGCACACACAATATACACATACACACATGCACACACAATACACACACCACACATCCACATGCACACACAACACACACACCACATACACACACACATGCACACCACACACACCACACACCACACTCCTCACGCATATACACACCACACACATATCACATACCATAAAGACACGTACACACACACACCATGCAAATACACAAACACACGCAGATCACACAAAGCTTTTTGGGGGAGGGGGCAGGGAGGAGGATTTGGGAAATTTTATCAAATACCATAAAATATGTGTTTCATCCGATTCAGCGAATTTCATTTCTCGGAATTTATCTTGAGGAAATGACTAAGATGTGGAGACAGATTCAGACACTGGAATGATCGTTTCCGTGCCGGATGAGACAGAGAAGCAGAAACGTCCCCAAGCTGGCGCCGCTGACTGCTGCGCTGCCCTTGCCCACCCACGGTAGAACAGAGACGTGCGGCGCACGCCGCGGACACACGCATGTGTGGACACATGCACGTGCACACGTGGGCATGTCTGGATACACGCACAGGCTCTGAAGGCTGCACGCCCGGCGGTGACAGAGACGGAGCCATGGGTGACTCTCACCCTGTCCCGGTCAGCACCTCTCCAGCGCTTTGCACTAAAGCCGTCCTCACGAAGGAAAGGAAGGTGGTATTTAGGGACATCTGCACACGCTAATAATTGGCATCTGTCGCAGGCTTGCCATGTTCTGGGCACGGAGAGTGTCCCTGCACTTAATCCCTGAGCAGCCCAGGAGTTCAGCCCTGCCATCCTCCTCAGTGACACATGGGGAAACTGAGGCTTGGAGCGAGAAGGTGGCCCAGCTGGTTAATGGGCAGAGGCAGGACTCTAGCAGGGCCTCGTCACAAAGCAGGCAGGAGACATCCCCTCCCCCCGTGGCACCTGCCCCTCCAGCCTGCAGGCCTGACTGCGCCGGTGCAGCGCTGGGCTGGCGGGAGAGGAGGCTCACCTGTGGCTGCAGCCTTGCTCCCGGGCGGCTGGGCCGTGGGGATGCCTCAAGCCAGTGGTCCCCAACCTTTCTGGCACCAGGGACGGGTTTCACGGAAGACAATTTTTCCATGGACTAGGGTGGTGGGTGGTTTGGGGATGATTCAAGTGCATTATGTTTACTGTGCAGTCAAACCTCTCTGCTGATGATAATCTGCATTTGCAGCCGCTCCCCAGCGCTGGCATCACCGCCTCAGCTCCACCTCAGATCACCAGGCGTTGGGTTCTCATAAGTAGCAGCAACCTAGATCCCTCCCATGCAGTTTACAGTAGGGTCTGTGCTCCTGTGAGAATCTAATGCCGCCACTGACCTGACCGGAGGCGGAGCTCAGGCGGTGATGCGAGTGATGGGGAGCAGCTGTAAATGCAGAGGAAGCTTCGCCCGCTCACCTGCCGCTCACCTCCTGCTGCGGCCCGGTTCCTAACAGGCCACGGACTGGTCCATGGCCTGGGGGTTGGGGACCACAGCCTTATGCTACCAGGCCTCTGCATGCGGCCCCAGGGACAGTCTCCATGCCACCTGTGACTAGAACAAGCTCTTCCTGAAAGCAGCTCTAGAGGACAGTCCCCCGCCCCATCCTCTCCCTTCTGCCGCTGCTCATGGAGAAGGAAAACACCCGCGTGTCCCTCTGGTGTCTGATGTCAGGACTCCCTTTTCCCTGAGTGTGCAGTGGAGCAGCTGTGGGAACCCGGCCCTCGCTCCCTGCCGGGAGAACGACGACACTTCTCTGCCTCTGCGAGAAGGTGTATGAACAGGACCTTGTACAAACCCACCCTTGGGACACAGGAAAAACCGCCTCCTGGGCCCCAGATGCGCTGTGCTAACACGGCCCCTCTCTGCGGGGGGGTCTCCAGGGTCCAGGACTTGCCTTGTGCACAGAAGGTTTTCCTGTAGCACCTGAGGAGCGGCGCGTGTGTGAGTCACGGAACAGAGACAGGCGGTCCCGGCCCGTGCCCTGCAGACAGCGCTCTCAGCTGGACGCACTTGACTCTGTCTTGACCTTTATTAACGCTGACGGACGCGGCAGATTCATTTTCCGCTAATGGGCTCCAGGACTTTCCTCATTAGAGGGCGAGCAGCTGGCATTTGTACAATCGCAGGAATGTAAATTGGCCCCGAGACCACGGAATTACTGCTCTAATTGGGCTGAATCGATCAGAAAGGCTGTGTGCCCCCCCACGCCGCCGTGCTGCCGGGTCAGGCGGTGGTGTCTGCGCAGGGGTGGGGGAGGCAGAGCGCGGCGACCGGCCCTGAGTCAGACGATTGCCGGTGTGTGGGCCAGGGGACGCCTGCGGTCTCTGCAACCGGCCACCCTCCCGCCAGCCACGGTCCTGCCTCAGGGCCTCTGCACTCACTGTTCCCCCTGCCAGGAGCACTTTTCCCCACGGTTTCCAAACTCCCCTCAGTGCTGTCCGGGGCTGGGGAGACCCTGCCCTGCCCCCACCCCGCGGCAGCCGCAGCCAGGCCAGTCGGCCAGGTCCAGCGTCCACCCCGCAGCCCCCGGCGGCCCTGGCAGCTGGCTCCTCGGGATAGGCTGGTGGCCCCCAGGTCGGAGTTCCAGGTCAGACAGGCCTTTCGAATACGAGCGAGTGTCAGCCTCCCTCCCTGGGCATCGTCTCAGCCTGGGTGACCGAGTCAGATCTCGTGGGTAAAGTAGCTGTGACGGCCCGGCAAACCCCGGCCCATGGCATGTGCGTCCGAGTTCCCGGAGGACACTGGCTGGCGGGGGAGGGTAGGGGTCAGGGCGGGGGAGCCACGCTCGGCGGGGCTCTGTGGGCGCCACGGAGCTCCCACAGGACTGGGCACAGCGGCGCCTGCCGCCCAGGTGGCCCCGGCGTCACCGTGGGTCGCCCTCCCTCCCCCAGCCCCGTCTGCTTCCTTCCCTCCTTCCATCCTCATTTCCAACTTCCAACAGCAGCTTCACTTCTAAAGAGCCTGCCCTTCACGCACCCAGTGAAGACTCGCCGATGACCAAAGGCGCGGAGGACAGCCCGCCCGCCTCCCCAAGGCAGAGGTCCAGGGCGCTGAGCCTGGCCGGTGCCCACACCTCCTGCCAGTTCCTCCCACGAGTCCGGCCACTCCATCGGGAGGGCCCCGCGTGGCCCCTGTGGTCTGAGTACCGCGGCCCCCGCACACCCAGTCTCCCAGGGGCCCACCCTGGTCTCTGTCCCCCTCAGGTCTTCAGTGCTGCATGTGGCCCCTGGCCGCACTTGGCCACACCTGCCTGCACCTGCCCACTTCTGTCTGCACCTGCCCACACCTGGTCACACCTGCCCACATCTGTCCACACCTGTTGACATTTGCCCACACCTGCCCACACCTGCTCACTTCTGTCCACACCTGCCCTCACCTGACCACCTGCTCACACCTGCCCACATCTGCCCACACCTGCCCACACCTGCCCACACCTGCTCACTTCTGTCCACACCTGCCCTCACCCGACCACCTGCTCACACCTGCCCACATCTGCCCACAGCTGTCCATACCTGCCCACACTTGGTCACCAGGCCACACCTGCTCTACCAGGTGCCCTGATTCCAACTCCTGTGTGCTGCCTTCTCCCCCCATTCCTCTGTCTCAGGTGGTGGCAGCTCCCGTGGCCACAGGTCCCCTCCCAGCCTGCTCTGCCTGGTCTCTGCGGCTCGCGCCGTCTGCCTCTGAGACCCCACGGCCTGATGCCAACCTCAGCTCCCCAGGGCGCGACTGTTCGCCGGGGGAACCTGCTCCTGAGGGCGCTGACGTCATGTCACTCCAGGGAGGGTCAGCATCCCTCCCGGCGGCGAGGATGAAACAGACCAGACGCGACAACGACGCTTTTACGCTGCGTTCAGGCCTGGCTGGCCGAGGTTGGGTGTAATGATCAAAACAGCGACGGAAAGTCGGCGCATTAGAGGGTTTGCCGGATTCACCTCCCGGTTCCACCCTTGAACGCGGGACTGAGGACGGACACCCAAGACTGGGCGGGTGAGGGGGCCTGGCACAAACGCACCCTGAAGCGCTTCAGAGAACCTGCGATTTGGTTTAAGCGCCGGGTGTCAGACATACGGGAGTTCTTTTAGCGCTTGGGGGGGGATTTCTGGTATGATATCAGGCATTCGGAGTGAGTAAAAGAAAAGAAAACGCTACATTTGTAAGTGCCGTCTTCGAAAGGTTCACGGGAATTTAATCTACTAAAGGCACCAATGGCGCTAACTGTTCGCTGGCGTTAACCTGCCCAGCCCGAGGGAGTCACCGAGCGAAGGCAGAGGGGAGGCCACCGTTCTCGTTTAGTGGATTCATAACCGTGACACGATCTTTAATCTAAAGGCTTACGGGAAATAGGTATTGAAAGACATAACTTCAATAAGCTGTACAGAAATTGTGAAAAACTAGCCTTAAATAACCTTTTCTGCGGCTAGAAGCACCACAGGCAAAACACCGAAGAAAACAAAAATGAAACCGTCCAGACGCCAACGATAAGGAGCAAAGGGGCAAAACGCCCCCCGCGCCCGGCCCTCACGGGACACGGCTCTGGGAGAGGCCGTGACGGGCGCTGGGCTCTCGGTGCTGCAGGACCAGCTCCCCAAAGTTCCCGACCCGTCACCAGCAGCAGACACTTCGTATAGCGCAGAAAATCGAAGACGCCGCTGGCACGCATGGGCCTGAGGGGTCCCTCGCGCCGCACAGGCCCAAGTGCCAACCCGCTGCTCTTCCACCCGCTCCTGGCGC
This sequence comes from Propithecus coquereli, assembly GCF_000956105.1. Classification (NCBI taxonomy): domain Eukaryota; kingdom Metazoa; phylum Chordata; class Mammalia; order Primates; family Indriidae; genus Propithecus; species Propithecus coquereli. Next base: position 701,952 of record NW_012151230.1, on the reverse strand, counting down.
CACCCAGACCGAGAGCCCCCGCGCGGCCACACTCACCCGCATGCCCAGCTCGATGTTCTCGCCGCCGTACACCTCCATGCCTGGGTCCAGCAGGCCGATGTCCCCGAAATACTCCCGGTCCACCACGAACGAGCAGCCGATCATGGCAGGGGTCCTGGGGCAGAGACAGCGGCATGAGAACGCCGCCGGCGCACGAGCCAGGGCCCAGCCAGAGCAGGAGCGCCGCGGAGGCCCCGCCGCCTTCTCTTCCCCGCTCGCGCCTCCACCCTGACTTCTCATCGCCACTCGAGTCGCTGCGCCCAGGGCTGGGGACAGCTGCTTCTCCAGCTGCAGGGCCTCGTCTTGGAACCCCTCAGGGCCCGGTAAAGCACTCAGCACAGACCCGAGTCCAAACGCTCACTGCACATCAACCGATGACAACAACCAGCATCAATTCAGGCACTTAGTGTAAGGAAATTAAAAGAAAATCAATTTATCCAACTGTCTGTGTGGTTCCTGGAACATCATTTCCCAGGCTTGAGTGACTTGCCTACCTCCTGCGTTGTCTTGTCCTATCTGTGTATCAGCAGTCAGGGCTGCAACAGGCAGTTGTGTAGGTTGTGCACTGCTCAACTCTACAGAAGCTCACTGATACCAGACTCTCTGAATGACACACCTTGGAGCTGCGGAGAGCACAACCTGTGCAGTTATGTGCAACAGACCGCCCACCGTACTAGCATTTCTGTCGTAATTTCAAAATGTCGGCAGATTTAGCCTTGCTCCCTATCTGTGAAATCAAGAGTTGATGTGCTTGTTAGATTTTTTCCAATATGCATTAAACGTTTATCAGTGTTGTGTGTCCCCCGGGACGTGGTCGCACGGCACAGCGATGGTGAAAGCAGAGCACGGCGAGACGGCAGAGGGAAGTGGGTGGTGGCGCAGTGAGCCATGTTGCGCACTCACTGCCTCCGGGGTTTATACTGGGCGTCTGCTAGGTGCTGGGATGTGAAAGAGAAAAAAGAAAGGAAAAACGTGTCTCTAAGCGAGACATAGGCAGAGTCTACGTTTGGTAACAAAGCAGGAACTTCTAAGCTTTTAAGGAAAGATTTTGTCTCAGACAAGGACTATTCCCTTGTTCCTCGAGGGCTTGGTTTCTTCCAAGGCCTTAGGGCTCTAAGAGGAGCCGGCGAAGCCTCGAGTTGCTCCCAAATGCCGAGGCAGGCAGGCCCGAGGCCGCCATAGGTATTAACTCTCTCTCTTCAGTAAAAACAGCAGCAAAAAACTGGTCTCAGTCATAATGTAAAAGAAGCAATTCTGCCCCAATGACTGCGAAGTCAGAAGTAAACACCCATCAGTTGCCCAAGAACAACAGGGACGTTAAAAGGTGATTATCTTTTTATTTGTGCAAAGATCCCATTTGTTCTGTCATTAGATTTGGCCACTAACCTAACAGCAATGAAATTTTAACACCGACTTTGATTTCTAATGGCAACGTTTGATTGGTTACGTTATAGTTCATCAACACACAACAGGTATTTCTCTCATTTTCTTAACAACAATAATCATCTCAGGCTGATCTCTGATGAATCGAAGTGCCAAACTCCCCACCGAGCCTATTATGGCTGGTAATGATTTTTTTATTACTGCTCAGGGTTCCCAAATAAACGCAAACTCGCAGGGCGATGGTAGCAGAATCAGCTGACGCTGAATTTATTTGCATGAGAAATTCTCGCCGTGATTACAGAAAGCAGCGCGGGCTGAGTGATGCCACATTCCGGGGGGGCCCCGGTCATTCCAGGGACGACCCTCATCTCTGGGCTGCTCTGCTGCGTGGGGTTGACGGGTGCGCGGCCAAGACCCCCAGGGTCCTGCCTGGAAGGGCTGCTCATCCCGGCCCCGCTCGCCCTCTGTCTCATCTCCCGGGACCTTTAGTCCAGCCTTCACTTGTTCCAGCACTAAGAGTGGACCCAGCCCACCGCCATCGGGACGAGAGAATTAACCAGTGTGGTCCGTCCGCATGGTGGAGTATGACTCACGCCGTTCTGCGGGCAAACCCTGGAACTCGGGCGCGCACGCATGCCACGGCGAGGATTTGCCGGCCGTCACAGCTAATTTACCCACGAGATCTGACTCAGTCACCCGGGCTGAGACGATGCCCAGGGAGGGAGGCTGACACTCACTCGTATTTGAAAGGCCTGTCTGACCTGGAACTCCGCCCGGGGGCCACCAGCCTGTCCCGAGGAGCCGGCTGCCAGGGCCGCCGGGGGCTGCAGGGTGGACGCTGGACCTGGCCGACTGGCCTGGCTCTGGCTGCCGCGGGGCGGAGGCAGGGCAGGGTCTCCCCAGCCCCGGTCTGCTCTGACGCCCCCCCTCCACCAGACGGCACTGTAGGGGACATTTCCTAAAGTAAATTTCAAATGTCATCCTCTCTGGTGCCACATCACTTTCCAGCCCGGATTCAGATGCACGGGCTGTGTCCTTCCAGAGAAGGGCCACGTGCCCACGGCCTGCAGGTGGACCTGGGGCACGCAGAGTGCAGTGTCTAGACGGCCGTGCACCGCCCGGTGCACTGGCCCTGGGGAGCATTTTGTCCTCCGAACCCTATGAGACGGGAGCCTGGCTCCTGTGATTGCGCTGAAGGATCCACCATCAAGGGGGACGTGGCTGCGGAAGACCCTTCCCGGCCCGCGGTGGGGTCCCCTCAGGTGAGCCTGAGCTGTTCCTCCTGATAAGGCCATGACTGACTCCTGGAGACAGTGCTCCCTCTCCACCCCGCTGGGGCTCAGTCCGGGGGCTCAGCCCTTCTCGCATCTTCCAGAATGGACCCCCAGGTCCATCCCGACACACCCGACACACCGCTCCTCAGCTCCCTTCCCGGCCCCCTGCTGTGCCTAACGGGCCTGCCCCACCTGATCCACTCTTCTCTCTTCCATGTCCCTACACGTGACTGGTTGGTGAGGCCACCAGCTACAAACCATCATCCTCCAATATTCTATCCCAATTACGTATTCCCGAACTGTAGGGGTCACCCCAGGGAACAGCCAGACTTACAGTGGTGGGGACCTGAGCCAAACCCTATCGAGCGCCTGACACCAGAAGCCCCTACTCTGCCTGGCAGCCCACAGAGAGACTCAGGCCTCCAGAAAACAGTGTCGCTTCAGGGCCAGTGTCCACAATCTATGAAGGGTTGATTTCCCTTTACCGATATGAAGACAATCTGATAAATGACCACTGGCCCCTCAGGGAAGACTAGAGGGGGACAAACAGGACAAATTCTGGATGCAAAAGGTCATTACTCAATGGGAATCAGCCTCTAGTTCATTCAAGGGGCTGAGAACAGACGGTCCACTGCCAGGCGAGATGAGTGACTGGGCAATCGCCTGTGACTTGTGACCCTCCAATGAGGGAAGCGATGCCTGATGGGAACCTCACCTATTACT
>NW_012151230.1:697379-697624 GCF_000956105.1 Propithecus coquereli | reverse complement strand
GAACTGATGTCTGACAGGATCTCGCCTGTGACTCTGATCCTGCGGGTGAGGGAAGTGATGTCTGACAGGATCTCACCTGTTATCCTGATCCTGCATGTGAGGGAAGTCATGTCGGACAAGATCTCGCCTGTGACTCTGATCCTGCGTGTGAGGGAAGCGATGTCTGACAGGATCTCGCCTGTGACTCTGATCCTGCGAGTGAGGGAAGTGATGTCTGACAAGATCTCGCCTGTTACCCTGATCCT
>NW_012151230.1:696793-697329 GCF_000956105.1 Propithecus coquereli | reverse complement strand
GACAGGATCTCGCCTGTGACTCTGATCCTGCATGTGAGGGAAGCGATGTCCGATAGGATGTCGCCTGTGACTCTGATCCTGTGTGTGAGGGAAGTGATGTCTGACAAGATCTCACCTGTTACCCTGATCCTGCATGTGAGGGAAGTCATGTCTGACAGTATCTCGCCTGTTTCCCTGATTGTGCCTGTGAGGGAAGTGATGTCTGACAGGATCTGGCCTATTACCCTGATCCTGCGTGTGAGGGAAGCGATGTCTGACAGGATCTCGCCTGTGACTCCCATCCTGCGTGTGAGGGAAGTCATGTCTGACAGGATCTCGCCTGTGACTCTGATCCTGCGAGTGAGGGAAGTGATGTCTGACAAGATCTCACCTGTTACCCTGATCCTGCATGTGAGGGAAGTCATGTCTGACAGGATCTCCCCTGTGACTCTGATCCTGGTTTGAGGGAACAGATGTCTCACAGGATCTCGCCTGTGACTCTGATCCTGCGTGTGACGGAACTCATGTCTGACATGATCTCGCCTGTGACTCTTATC
>NW_012151230.1:695981-696266 GCF_000956105.1 Propithecus coquereli | reverse complement strand
TGACAGGATCTCGCCTGTGACTCTGATCCTGCGTGTCAGGGAAGTCATGTCTGACAGGATCTCCCCTGTTACCGTGATCGTGCGTGTGAGGGAAGTGATGTCTGACAGGATCTCGCCTGTCACTCTAATCCTACATGGGAAGAAAGTCATGTCTGACAGGATCTCCCCTGTGACTCTGATCCTGGTTTGACAGAACTGATGTCTGACAGGATCTCGCCTGTGACTCTGATCCTGCATGTGAGGGAAGCGATGTCCGATAGGATGTCGCCTGTGACTCTGATCCTG
>NW_012151230.1:693132-693729 GCF_000956105.1 Propithecus coquereli | reverse complement strand
CCTGCGTGTGAGGGAAGTGATGTCTGACAGGATCTCGCCTGTTACCCTGATCCTGGGTGTGAGGGAAGCCATGTCTGACAGGATCTCACCTGTTACCCTGATTCTGCGTGTGAGGGAAGTGATGTCTGACAGGATGTCGCCTCTGACTCTGATCCTGCATGTCAGGGAAGTGATGTCTGACAATATCTCGCCTGTGACTCTGCTCCTGCGTGTGAGGGAAGTGATGTCTGACAGGATCTCGCCTGTGACTCTGATCCTGCGTGTCAGGGAAGTGATGTCTTACCGGATGTCGCCTGTGACTCTGATCCTACATGGGAGGGAAGTCATGTGTGACAGGATCACGCCTGTGACTCTGATCCTGGTGATGTCTGACAGGATCTCGCCTGTGACTCTGATCCTGGTTTCAGGGACCTGATGTCTGACAGGATCTCGCCTGTGACTCTGCTCCTGCGTGTGAGGCAAGTGATGTCTCACAGGATCTCGCCTGTTACCCTCATACTGCGGGTGAGGGAAGTGATGTCTGACAGGATCTCGCCTGACACCCTGGTCCTGCATGTGAGGGAAGCGACGTCCGACAGGATGTCGCCTGTGACTCTG
>NW_012151230.1:691286-692638 GCF_000956105.1 Propithecus coquereli | reverse complement strand
TGTCATGGGTGGTGGGAGTCGATAAAGTGAGCCAGGTACGAGAGAACTGACCCTGCAAGTGACAGGCAATGCCAGGGACACAGCAGAGTGGCAGGAAGTGTGGCAAGCAGGGACAACGACTGCTCGGACGACACCTGCGGGACGCGGTGCTTCCCGGCTGCAGCTGTGGGGCTGGTGTTGCCAGGCCTCCCGGGTTTCTAGAGGTGCCAGCACTGTGTGTTTCCAAAATGTTAAAATCCCTCCTTTGTATGTTTAAGGAATGAAGTCAAAATGAAAATAAATGTTTGGCAGGAGACTTCGCGGGGGTCAGATTGGAGGACCGTCAGTCTCTGTCCTTAGTGCCACGTTCGTCGTCTCACGGTTCGCGGCGGCTGTGCTGTTGCCGTCCCTGCCGCCCCCCTCTGGTCACCGATGCGGCCAGCCCGCCCACCGGCCCACGATCCCCTCTCTGAGATCTGTGCGCCTGGGCAGCACCGGGCCTCTGCTCTGCCAACGTTTCCCTCTGTCCCGTCAGGCCAGCTCCCTGCAGGAGCAGCCACCTCCTGTCCCCAAGCCCATGTGGCGGCCACTGCCCCAATCCGCCATCCCCCGCCCTCTGCTCACCTGATGGGCGCCGACTCGTCGCCGTGGTCCAGCCAGTCCTGTGGGGGGATGATGTACATGCACCAGAGGCCCCACGTGTAGCCGTGGGCCGCGTTGGCGTACTGCTGCACCTCGAACGTGTTGTACTTGATGTTGTCAATGGCCGGCAGCACGATCCGCCGGCGGTCCTCCTGGATCCGGGTGAGGGCGGGCTCAGCCCTGCGTAAGACATGTGGGCCGTGAGGACAGGCGGGGTCCCAGGGCCTCCCCCATTCCCTGGGAGAGATCAGCTCTCCCAAGGGAGGGAAGTGCAAGGCCCACAGATTCCGCCATGTCTGTCCTGAGCTCCCAGCTCAGCCTCTCTTTCAGCCCAACCCCGCCTCCCGCCCCTCCTTTCCTGCACCTGTGGAAGGGACATTCATTTGTAAGTATTAAATGAGGATCTATCATGTGCCACGCTCTGCTCTAACAAATTGGAAAAGATTCTTCTACTAAAAAAGGAAAGCAATCCATGCCCCAGGGAGCCTGCAACAGGTTGGATGGAAAAGCTACCAGGCGCTGTTGCGCAGTGCGGAACCTACACAACAGTGCGCAATGGTCCTGACTGGGTGGGGTGAGAGGACAGACAATGATTCTAGATAAATAACAGGATATGTCAGAAGGCGGAAGGCATCACGGGGAAGAAAGGCAGTGAGGCAGTGGTCAGGAGCTGCAGTTTTAATAAGGCATCTGTGTGGCTGTCCCGGTGTGACGGGAAGGTGTGGAGGGAA
>NW_012151230.1:689954-691236 GCF_000956105.1 Propithecus coquereli | reverse complement strand
CCTGTGACTCTGATCCTGCGTGTGAGGGAAGTCATGTCTGACAGGATCTCCCCTGTTACCGTGATCGTGCGTGTGAGGGAAGTGATGTCTGACAGGATCGCGCCTGTGACACTCATCCTGCATCGGGGTGAAGCGATGTCTGACAGGATCTCGCCTGTGACACTCATCCTGCATGGGAGTGAAGCGATGTCTGACAGGATCTCGCCTGTGACTCTGCTCCTGCGTGTGAGGGAAGTCATGTCTGACAGGATCTCCCCTGTGACTCTGCTCCTGCGTGTGAGGGAAGTGATGTCTGACAGGATCTCGCCTGTGACTCTGATCCTGGTTTGAGGGAACTGATGTCTGACAGGATCTCACCTGTGACTCTGATCCTGCGTGTGAGGGAAGTCATGTCTGACAGGATCTCGCCGGTGACTCTGATGCTGCGTGTGAGGGAAGTCATGTCTGACAGGATCTCGCCTGTGACTCTGAACCTGCGGGTGAGGGAAGTGATGTCTGACAGGATCTCGCCTGATACCCTGACCCTGCGGGTGAGGGAAGTGATGTCTGACAGGATCTTGCCTGATACCCTGATCCTGCGTGTGAGGGAAGTGATGTCTGACAGGATCTGGCCTGTTACCCTGATCCTGCGGGTGAGGGAAGTGATGTCTGAGAGGATCTCGCCTGAAACCCTGATCCTGCGGGTGAGGGAAGTGATGTCTGACAGGATCTCGCCTGTCACTTTCCTCCTACGAGTGAGGGAAGCGATGTCTGACAGGATCTCACGTGTTACCCTGATTGTGCCTGTGAGGGAAGTCATGTCTGACAGGATCTCACCTGTTACCCTGATTGTGCCTGTGAGGGAAGTGATGTCTGACAGGATCTCGCCTGTGACTCTGATCCTGCATGTGAGGGAAGTGATGTCTGACAGGATCGCGTCTGTGACACTCATCCTGCATGGGGGTGAAGCGATGTCTGACAGGATCTCGCCTGTGACACTCATCCTGCATGGGAGTGAAGTGATGTCTGACAGGATCTCGCCTGTGACTCTGCTCCTGCGTGTGAGGGAAGTGATGTCTGACAGTATCTCGCCTGTGACTCTGATCCTGGTTTGAGGGAACAGATGTCTGACAGGATCTCGCCTGATACCCTGCTCCTTCGTGTGAGGGAAGTTATGTCTGACAGGATCTCACTTGTTACCCTGATCCTGCATGTGAGGGAAGTCATGTCTGACAGGATCTCCCCTGTGACTCTGATCCTGGTTTGAGGGAACAGATGTCTGACAGGATCTCTCCTGTGACTC
>NW_012151230.1:679381-689455 GCF_000956105.1 Propithecus coquereli | reverse complement strand
TGCGTGTGAGGGAAGTCATGTCTGACAGGATCTCGCCTGTGACTCTGAATTTGCATGTGACAGTTGTCATGGGTGGTGGGAGTCGATAAAGTGAGCCAGGTACGAGAGAACTGACCCTGCAAGTGACAGGCAATGCCAGGGACACAGCAGAGTGGCAGGAAGTGTGGCAAGCAGGGACAACGACTGCTCGGACGACACCTGCGGGACGCGGTGCTTCCCGGCTGCAGCTGTGGGGCTGGTGTTGCCAGGCCTCCCGGGTTTCTAGAGGTGCCAGCACTGTGTGTTTCCAAAATGTTAAAATCCCTCCTTTGTATGTTTAAGGAATGAAGTCAAAATGAAAATAAATGTTTGGCAGGAGACCTCGCGGGGGTCAGATTGGAGGACCGTCAGTCTCTGTCCTTAGTGCCACGTTCGTCGTCTCACAGTTCGCGGCGGCTGTGCTGTTGCCGTCCCTGCCGCCCCCCTCTGGTCACCGATGCGGCCAGCCCGCCCACCGGCCCACGATCCCCTCTCTGAGATCTGCGCGCCTGGGCAGCACCGGGCCTCTGCTCTGCCAACGTTTCCCTCTGTCCCGTCAGGCCAGCTCCCTGCAGGAGCAGCCACCTCCTGTCCCCAAGCCCATGTGGCGGCCACTGCCCCAATCCGCCACCCCCCGCCCTCTGCTCACCTGATGGGCGCCGACTCGTCGCCGTGGTCCAGCCAGTCCTGTGGGGGGATGATGTACATGCACCAGAGGCCCCACGTGTAGCCGTGGGCCGCGTTGGCGTACTGCTGCACCTCGAACGTGTTGTACTTGATGTTGTCAATGGCCGGCAGCACGATCCGCCGGCGGTCCTCCTGGATCCGGGTGAGGGCGGGCTCAGCCCTGCGTAAGACATGTGGGCCGTGAGGACAGGCGGGGTCCCAGGGCCTCCCCCATTCCCTGGGAGAGACCAGCTCTCCCAAGGGAGGGAAGTGCAAGGCCCACAGATTCCGCCACGTCTGTCCTGAGCTCCCAGCTCAGCCTCTCTTTCAGCCCAACGCCGCCTCCCGCCCCTCCTTTCCTGCACCTGTGGAAGGGACATTCATTTGTAAGTATTAAATGAGGATCTATTATGTGCCACGCTCTGCTCTAACAAATTGGAAAAGATTCTTCTACTAAAAAAGGAAAGCAATCCATGCCCCAGGGAGCCTACAACAGGTTGGATGGAAAAGCTACCAGGCGCTGTTGCGCAGTGCGGAACCTACCCAACAGTGCGCAATGGTCCTGACTGGGTGGGGTGAGAGGACAGACAATGATTCTAGATAAATAACAGGATATGTCAGAAGGCGGAAGGCATCACGGGGAAGAAAGGCAGTGAGGCAGTGGTCAGGAGCTGCAGTTTTAATAAGGCATCTGTGTGGCTGTCCCGGTGTGACGGGAGGGTGTGGAGGGAACCCAGCAAGAGGGAGCAGCCACACCACGACCCTGGCGTGTGCCTCGGAGTTCCGGCCAGGCAGCTGGAGCAGACAGACCTGGCGGGTTGGTCGGCGATGAAGCAGAGAGGAGGGTGACCAGAGGGACAGCAGTTTCTGCAGGGACTTCCATGTAGGAAACCCAGGGGAAAGGAGCGCGGCCCTCGCTCCTGGGGACTTCGCGCATCCTGCAAGGATGAGACACCCGCGGAGCACCTGCCATCCCAGCTGGAACTCGGCCGCCCCACCCATGCCCAAAGGCGACAGTGAGGGATGGGCGGGGCCCAGAGCAGATTCAGGGTCCCGCTTGGGGAGGGGCGAGGCCCTGACCCTGCCCGCAAGCCACGCGGCTGCCCTCATCCCTCCATCCCCTGCTTCTGAGCAAGAGCCCTGGTGTTTATGGGCCTTTCAGCTTTGTGAGGAGGATTAATTAATTACTGTTAACAAAGTGCTTTGGAGATGAAAAGCTCCCTGCAAATGCCACGGCTGCTGACAAGGCAGGGTCTTCTGGGGAGGCAGTTCTGGGAGGCGAGTGCTATTTGCAGATGGATAACCACGTTTTCACTCGCGAAAATGAAAGTGGTACCAGTTTAAAATTGCAGACTCATGGCTCTCCCAAACACCCTCTGTGCCTCAGGTTGCTGACACCGCATCAGAGGGACTGACTGAAAGGCCACCAAGTACGGCTGTGAAGTGCGCAACCTACACAACGGTCTGGATCGACCCCGGTGGGGTCAGATGGTGATATATAGGTAATGACACCAAGTGTTGGAAGGTGATAGATGTCACAGGAGAAGAGGAGTCGCCTCACGGGCTGGCAGGGAGGAGAGAAACAGCAGCGAGGGGAAGGCAAAGCAGAAGGAAGCAGAGTCTCAGTGAGAACCACCTGTGGGCGGGGGTGGCTGCGCTAGAGGCTCCCTCCACAGCAGCGCCTGCCCGGGCCGTGCCCACGCCCTGCCCCCCAGCACACGCTGCTAAGGAAACCACGGCTTTGAGAGCCGCAGCCCAGGCGCTAGCCCAGCTCAGGGAGGGGCCGACCGACACCCACGTCCAGCCTGCCCCGGCTCTTACCAGCCCGTGTTGAACTCGACGTGGGCGTCGAAGAAGCCGACGACAGGGGCGGTGGCCGCCTTCCAGCCCTGCAGCCGCGCCCGGATCAGGCCCTCCCGCCTGCTGTTGCGCACGATCTTCACGAGGCCCGGGTACCTCCTGTGCACGTACTGGTCCAGGTTGAACTTGAGCTCCACTGCGGGGAGAGACTCGGGCCTCAGCGTGCAGCAGGCCGGGCCAGGGCCAGCGAGACCGGGGCTGAAGCGCCGGGAGCCCCGCGGGAGCAAAGCCCGTAAGCACAGAAGACCCACGTGGCCGGACGGAGCGTGGCCTTGCCACACCGCGCCACGGACCCAGCCCGTAGAGCTTGGGGAGGATGAACCCCCTGCTCCTCTGGCCTGTGCGGTCCTTGCTGTAGCTGCTCTGCAGCCGACGCCCGCCTAGCCCTGCCCACGCCCACGGCCCACGCTCACCGTTGTCGCTGTTGTCGTCCACCAGGATGACCTCCTTGAGCAGCTGGGAGGGCGTGTGGTTGACCACGCTGTGCACCGAGCGCAGGATGACAGACAGGGCCTCGTTGACAAAGATGAAGACCACGGAGACCTGGGGCAGGTCCTGGGAGTAGGTCATCTGTCTGCACCTGCGGGACAGAGTTGGCTGGGGTGGGGGCGGGGAGGCCCCGCAGGACGCCGAGGGGACAGGCCTGGGTGCCACCAGCTGTGGATGGAAACCGCCTCACGGGGTGCGAGGAAACAGCGTGGTCCCCTCAGGAGCCACGCGCGCCCCGCCCCCCACCTGCCACGCTGAGCCTGAGCCCCCCGAGTCCTCGCTGCGACCTGCGGAAGCTCCAGCTTGCGAGGCGTTCAAGTCCCGGGGGCGGGACACCCAGCCCTTCTCCCCGCAAGTTCGGAAGGCTCGGAAGAGAGGGGAAAGGCCGTGCGGTCCACGCGGACCGGAGCGCTCCGCCCCTCCCCTCCCCCAGCCCCAGCTGTGCCCCGGGGCCTGGGGGCAGGTCTTGGTCTCTGGACAGGACGCGCCAGCCGGGAGGACCCTGCTCCCAGCCGAGTCCTGTCACCTGGCGTTACACGCGGGTGGACGGACGCCCAGCAAGGTGGGACGCAAATATCACTGAGGGTCGTTGGGGTGGAAGAGACGTCTGCAGGGAGGCCGGGTGTGGGAACAAAAAGTGACAAGTACAGTCGGCTGGCCGAAGGGTCGAGGGGTGTGACGCAGAGGGAGGAGCCTTCATCTTGGCGGGAAAGGAGAGCAGGGTGCTCCGCGCGGGGGACGTGGGGCGCGCACGGCAGCGAGAGTCTTGGCGGGAAATGCCAGAGTGCCGGGTTCACGCGCGGGAAGAACGCGAGTTTGCTTGTGAGACTGAGACAGGCAGCTGCTCATGTGACGGAGCAGAGGGAACGGTGGCAACTTGGTCAGACTGACAAAAACAAAGAAATGGATGAAAGAGGAAACAAAAACATAACTTGACACAGTGATATAGCAGGAATCCAATCGAGTAAGTCGGCCACTATAATAAATGTAAATAAACTAAATCTCTCCTAAAATGGCAGAGGCCATTCAGTTAAGTTCAACACACACACACACACACACACACCCCTGCATTCGTTGTTTATAATAAACATCATTAAAATAAAGTGACTAAGAAAGTTGGAAGTATAATAAAATGGGAACGAGATACCAGGCACTGCTAGCGCCACCACAGAACCGGACGGCAGCACAAACATCACGGGAGGAATTTCACGTCACAAACACTAACCGTGATAAAGAGGGTTAACTCTGAAGGAGACGAAAGGGTTATAAACCCTTACCGCAGAGTTACCTGGCAGCTAAGAAGGGAAACCGCTAGAAACGTGAGGAGAATCTGATGACAAGATGGCGTGCTCCACGGCATGCTGAACAGAATCGGAAAGACCCAGAGAGTGAGACAACAACGGAATCCCGTAATACGTGCCCTCATTCTTTCAGGGAAAATATATTTTTTTTTCATATGCCCACAGAATATTTACAGAAAGTGATCATGTCTTTGCAACACAGAAAACCTTAGCAGATTTTTTACAAAGCAGGGATTTCCCAGGCAGGGCAGGCTCCGTGGCAGGACTCGAGTGTCACACGGGCCCCTCTGTCCGGCTCATAAGGACACTGGTCACCTCGGATTGGGGGCTCCCCCATCTTCCCTGAGCACATCTGCAACACCCTGAGGTCCTGGAGGTGAAGACCCGACACGTGCTTGTTGGGGGGACGCTGAACCCACAGCACCAGCCGCGCCCACGCCACGCGGGGAGGAAGAGCTGGGGTCCAAGGGGTCCTGGAGCTCCTGGGGGCTGAGGGTGAGCACAGGGTCAGAGCCGCTTTAGAAAGAAACTGACAATGGTGGCAGCCACGTGGCACTGGGCACAGGCCCTGCACACAGCAGCCCACCCGATCCCCACCGCAGCCCACCTGATCCCCACCACGGCCCCAGGAGGAGCCAAACCCCCCGTTTGGAAGCGAGGAGCCTCCCCCGCTAGGCGGCGGCTGAAGGTGCTGGGATTCGACCCAAGCCGCCAGCTTCGGGAGCCGCGTGGCACAGCTGCGGAGCCAGCCTCCCGCACGGCAGCCCTGCCCGCCTGGCGCACAGCCGGGGTCCGAGCCGGCAGCGACACCGTCCAAGGGACAATTGCTGTGCGTCACCATCGCATTGACGCGGGCCGTGCACTCTCTGCCCGGGGCTCTCGTCACTCAGAGAAACGCTTTCTGACAAGAAGACTTCACTCCATTTTTCTGTAGAGGACAAAAGCTGGAAAGCACAATTTTCATGAACTTGCAAAACGTGTAAAACAGAGAAGTCTCGAGGAAGGAAATACGTCTCACGAGTGACTGCAGGAGCAGCTGCAATTTGGAGAGGAGACGTTTCCAGAAGGTGCAGGCGTTGGAGCCGGGAGAGGGAGGGGAAAGGCGGGGCACCCAGCGAGGCGGCAGGTGCAGCCTCAGGCCCCCGGGCAGCCACGTGTCCTCTCAGCCAGCCCTCCTGCCGAAGCCACGTCCTGTACCTGCCCCCTCTGGGTCGTCTCCCCAGCCAGGACCGAAGCCCCACAGGACCGCACAGACCAAGGACCAGAGCTATGCCCGGCACACAGGCGGTGCTTAATAAAGACTCCTGTAACGAGTGAAGGAGCAGACGCGGGGCCAGCGCCCGCCAGCACAGACCTTGGAACACTTGTACGCGTCACCCGGCGCCGACACGCGCAGCCACCCTCGCCGCGCCCTCAGACGCCCTCACCGCGTCCTCACCGCGACCTCACCATGCCCTCACCACAACCTCACCGTGTCCTCACCATGTCCTCACTGCGACCTCACCATGTCCTCACCGCGCCCTCACTGCTACCTCACCGTGTCCTCACCATGTCCTCACCGTGTCCTCATCGTGTCCTCACTGGGTCCTCACGCGATGTCACACGACCTCACACGCCCTCACCACGTCCTCACACGACATCACACAACCTGACACGTCCTCACCATGACCTCACCATGTCCTCACCGCGTCCTCACCGCGTCCTCACATGTCCTCACCGTGTCCTCACCGCACCCTCACCATGTCCTCACTGCGACCTCACCGTGTCCTCACCGTGTCCTCACGCGCCCTCACGTGCCCTCACACGTGGTCACCACAGCAAAAGCAAACCGCCGTCTCTCCCGTGTGCGGGCTGGAGGGAGCTGGTGGACTCTCCCTCCATGATGGTGCCCTGGGCCTGGCCCGGCTACACGCGCCTGCTCTGAAGAGCTCCTGCCTGCGAGGACAGGTTCACACCTGACGTGGCTGAGGGGCAGCAGCTGACACCGGTGCTTCCCCCGCTTGGGGCCCCGCAGACTGCTCAGGGCCGGGACAGAGAACCCCCGTTCTCACCTACCAGGCACCGTTCCCAGCGACCTCTCGTTTGATTTAGACTCCGCTTCCGGTGACCACTCGGCCCGCGACAGCGGCTGCCCTTGATTTACTCATCGCTTCATCCGCTCGCTGCCCTCACCGAACAGGGCCGCGCTCTGCGAGCCCATCGCCCGCTGTCTGGGAAACGGACGCAGAGCTCCCTGGGCGCCCGGCCATTCGCGGGGAGGGCACAAGGCTCCCAGGAGCTAGCAGGGTGATAGAACCTTCCAGATACACTCTCCGTTCTCTGGTGGGTGGGAACATGGCTGTGGAATGGTGCGGGTGGTGGACGAGCCGGCCGAGACTGGCTGAAGTAAAAGGGGCTCATCTCTAGGGAACGTCCGGGCTGCGTCGGACCTGGGGCCAGCGTGGCCAGAGCTCGAAGGGTATCTGCGGGATGGGCGGGGGTCCCTGTCTCTCTCTCAGCTGCACATCTTCTGGCTTGAGTTTAACCTCAGACCGTCCTCGTGGCGGGGAGATGGCTTTCCGCAGATGCAAACCTTAGTTCAAGTGTGAGCAAGAAAAGCGTCTTTTTCTCACCAGGACGTGCAGGAAACGGATCCCTGTATCTCGTGGGCTCTGATTGGACAAAGTGCCCTTCCCTGGGCCAATCACTGTGGCCAGAGGAGATGGGGTGCTCTGATTGGCTTATGTTTGGATCGTGTCATCCCAGAATCGGCCCCAAGACCACAGGCCCAGGATGGGCAAGGCTGGTCCCCACGGGGCGGTGACTGGAGGTGACCAGTGGTCAGCAGACGTCCGCTGCGACGGGTAAGAGCGCTGGGGTTGAAGAGTTTCCCTCCGTGGCGGGTTGGATGGTGCTCCCCTCCCCCCACAAAGGACCTGTGACGCGACCTTGTTGGAAACAGATCTCTGCAGAGGTCATTAAGTTAAGGAAGGATCTGAGATGGGATCATCCCGGGCTTAGGGCGGGTCCTAGAACAATGACAGGTGTCCTCAGAGAGCGGCACAGGGAGATTTGAGACATGGGGACAGCCAGAGACTGGGGCCATGTGGCCATAAAGCCAAGGACATCAGGAGCCCCTGGAAGCTGGAAGAGGCAGGGGGGACCGTCTCCTGTGCCTGTGGGGGGTGCACCTCGGTGATGGGGCCCCAGGAAACTGACTCACCCTCTGATCTTTGACATGTGACCCAACCTCCCTCCTCCAGCGGGCTCTCTGAGAGCACAGCTGTGGCTCCCGTGGTTTACACGCATGTCCCTGCCAAGTCGAGCACGAATGAGGTGCAAGGAGCCCTCTGCTTCTGTGTCCTAATGTCCCGAAACCCAGATGAGCGTCGTGCCGTCCCTGGGCGGCCTCCGATAATGGAAAGTCCTGGCGTCATCTCAAGTCGCCAAACACGACCTCACCCCAGTGAGCGAAACGGCAGCCCTGCGGTACGATCCCGTCTGAGTGAGACGCGCGGTCGCGCTCGACCTCCTCAGGAGCAGCGAGGAGGCGGGGTGCGCGAGAGGGTGGCGGGTGGTGACGCCCGACATCTTCCCAAACGGAGGTAGAGATTCCCACGATCGCCAAACACCCAGGCTTTGCGGTAGAAGCTGCCCAGCTGAATCTGAGATCACGCGGAAATGCAAAGGACTTTGCAAGATGGCGGTGCTGGAGGACGCCACCTCCTGAAGTGAAGGCCGCTTTAGAGGCGCAGTGACCAGGACGGCATTCCTGCGTAATTTCCCCATTTTTCTGTCTCTGCCTTGGGAGCCGTGGTCTGGAAGAAATTCTTCATGCGAAGTATGTTTCCTGAGGTCAGTCTTAGTTCTTCCACCAAGTCCCACGTAGGGACTAGAAAACTGAACTGCGGTCAGGGCTATTACCGGATATGGTGCAGAACAGACATCTTTTGTCTTTTTGATTACGGTCAAGACAGTTGTAAAATACAGACAAGCTCAGAGCATGGCTGACTGTGAACCTTCTGATCCCAGACGCGAGTGATGGAAGCTAAGTCGTCGTTGCGGGAACGGAGAGCCGGGGCCACACCCAGCGTTCTCCGAAACATTCCCAGGCATCGCGGGGCCCTGTGTGGCGAGCTGGGAGACGCCAGGGCTGCGGGAACCTGGCAGGTCAGAGTCACCTGTGTGTGCCGCGAGGGGCTACTTGGCGACAAAGCCCAGGACAGCAACAGCCCTCGGAGGGAGGGGGAGGAGAGGTCAGCGCATCTGCACCTCTGCGCGATGCTGACTTTAAGTCAACTCAAGTGGGGTCAGGGACCCGCTCGCTGGGCGTGTCTGTGAGGGTGTTTCTGGAAGAGATGAGCGTTTGCATTCGTGGACTCAGGTGAGAAGCTCCAACCTCACTCACGGCCCAACAGAGCAAAAGGCGGAGAAAGGCGGATCCCTCTCTCGGCTGGAGCTTGGCGCCCGCCGTCCGCACTGTGACATCGGAGCTCTCGGTTCCCGGACCTCTGGACTCCGGACTGTCCCGGGCATCTGTGGCCACTACAGCAGAACCCACAGACTAGGCGATTTATACAAAACAGACGTTTATTCTCTCACAGTTCCGTGGACCTCTGTGCAGCCAGACCCTGCTCCCAACAAGCCCACGAAGGCGCAGACACGGAACGGGCGTGGTGAGCGATAAACCGTGTCCTGGGGGCTCTCTCCTGTCCTGAGAGCTGAACGTTTACAACTAATTTAGCTACACTTTACCTCTTAGACACCAATTAGCTATAACTCTATGGCTGGATAGGAACTCAATCTGAGTAAAACTTTTAAAAAGAAATGTATCGGATCGCCCGTCTGAGTTTCTGGTGGAGCGGGTGGGTCTGGCACTGTGTCCATCCGTTGGCCTCTGCCGGGGCGGCGTTGAGCACTCTCCTAGCGACGGGTGGCACAGCCACTAGCGGCCTGGGTGGCGGGCACAGCTCTCAGGACCACCGTCCGCCTGAGGTGCCCTAACTGAGCCCCCACCGGGAAGCAGGAGCTGGGGGCCAAGGTCTCCTGCATCTCTGTTGACAATTGACACTCTCCGGCCACATCCCAGGACCCCTCGCCTCGGGTTTGCCTGATCCGCTTCTTAACCAAGACGCCGCCAAGCCCTCAAGGCCCCTGAGGGCCGGAGGACCAGGCCTCCCAAGTGCACAAGAGTCCTCTGATGTCAGATGGCGAGTGAGGCGCTCGAGAGCTACTGTACCTCGGGGAGGACGCGGCTGCTCCCAGCCCCCTGCGTCAGGCGCGGCGCCCAGCTGGGTTGGCTGCACCCAAGCTCCAAGCCCCCCAGCAGCACGCGGCTGCCCAGGCCCCCACGGTGGGAGCTGCCCTCCCTCCGGGATAGCTACGGGCACTGGGATCCCCAGACGGGAAGAATGCGCCGGACGTCTGATGGCTAGAAGGACAAAGGGCGATCTACCGAGGGAGGTGGGCTTCTCGCAAAGCCCAGGGCGTACTTTTTTCAGCCATGGTATGTTGGAAACATCGCTCAAATTTTCCTAAGAGCAAAATCTCTCTTTTGAGGAACGTTTCCTTACGATCTCTTAAGAACCATTTCTTTAAACAAAGCTGCAGTTGGAGATTTTTATAGCCCTGAGAAATTCCAGCTTCAGAGATTCCTTTTATTTGGATCAGTTTGACTATTTAAAAGTCTGGTTAAGATGTTTCTGGTCACGTCGAGTTGCGCTGTATCACCGCTGTTATAGTTATTGTCGTTACAATGATA
>NW_012151230.1:646920-678301 GCF_000956105.1 Propithecus coquereli | reverse complement strand
GTACACACATCTGTGTTTTCGTTGTTTTTTCTCCTGGGTTTCTTCACTCCATTAACTTTATCACACAGGAAAATGGAGACCCGGCAGATACGCGAGGTCTCCCTCGTCCACCACCTGTCCCCACTCCTCCCCCCAGGGTGACACTGACGCGAGTCTGACCAACGTCCCTCCCGCTCTCTCTCCCAAACACCGACTTGGAGGTGCGCTCCCCCTCGTAGACGTTAGCGGGGTCCCCAGCGGCTGTGGCTCTGTGACTTGCTGCTTTGACTCCACGCGGTGCGCCGGGGCGCGTGGGTGAAAGGGTGGCCGTGCGGGACTGTTTCCGGCTCAGCCTCCGTCGAGGTCCTGAGTGAACAGGCGCCAGCTGCTGCCACGGCCACGAGGGGCTGCAGGGCCGGCCGTGCAGAACCCGCAGGAGGCTGGGGACTCTCGGGCGCGCCGAGGGGGCCCTTTTCCTCGTAAGCCCGTCTTGCGCCGTCTGTGCGTGTTGCACTCGCGACAACCACAACACGGTGCGAGTCAGCGTTCTCTGAGGCGCAGCCGCGCATGAAGGGCCTGTCGCGTTTGTCTTCTACGCCTTGGGGACACCACTGGCAGTTGACAGAACACCAGTCAGGTAAGACCTTCCCCGCACCCTTCCCTCCCCCACCGGGTGCCTGGTGAGCGGAGGGGGGAGCAGCCGAGACAGAGACGCACCTCGCCCCTCCCCACGGCCCCTGGAGCAGCCCCACCGCAGGCTGCGGACAAGCCTTGACTGGGAGGTGTACACGGCGGGGATCGTTACGTGGGGGGGACTCTCCCGTGGGCTGGACACGCTGATTACCGGCCTGGGCTTCGTTATCCGAGTGTGCCGAGCACCATAGGCCTGGCCTGGGTCTCGTGGGGACAGCGGGAAGAGTGTCCCTCGAGTGGCACCGAGGCGCAGTGGGGAGGGGGCGGGGCGGGGGAGATGGTTCTCGGTTTCCCGCAGACTAGGCCCGCGTCATGGCTGCAGACTGTGTGGGTGAGACACGGCAGGGCCACGGCCACGGCCACGGCCACAGCCAGACACTGGCTTCAGCTGTGCGTTTCCCCCACGCACGGCAGCGGCAGTGAGCGCACCCTTCGAGACTTCGCTCTCTGCTTTCCGCGGGATAATGCTCTATCCCACTTTATCAATTAACCTGCACTCAACAAAATATATTCGTTACAAGTACTTGCAGTTTACAAATTGCTGTTTAAATTAAAAATCGTGCAAAATGTCATATATAGCTCAGTTTTGCCCCCAACTACTTCGCGTCAGATAATCTTTTACTTATAAGACGATGCCCTTCTCCATTCAAGAAATTGTTTTTATCAGACACCGAGCAGACGGAAAGGAATGTTCATCCGACAGACGTCAGGTGTGGCGGTTAACGGAGCCGTGCGGACCTGTGCCTAACACCCCGTTTAGGAAAAGTGCGCGATGGCCCCGCCCCGCCGTGCACCGTCCCGGGAGGCTGCTCCCTCCGGACCTCGGTGCGCCCGGCCTGCCCTTCACGGCTCTGCCACAGACCTTCGCACCCCGAGTCCCATGCTGCGTCTTTGGACGTGACGCCAATGGGTGTTTTCCCGGTTCACGGTCCCCCGCGTCCTGCTCTTCCCACCTGACGCCCGGTTCCTGAGGTTCCACCCGTGTTGCCCCGTGGCGGGTTCACTGCCGTGTCCGTGTGTGAGATGCCGCGTGGTTTCTGGGCTCCTGCTGTCACGGGGGCTGCTGCTGTCGGCCACCCCTCCCTGGGTCCCTCCTGTGCGCGGATCAGCTCACCCCGTTTCCACGGCTGCGCAGCCCCTCCGCGGGGGGAGGCCAGGGACCCGCGGCCTGGCCCCGGCCCCGTGCTGGGCGCGCGTCCTCCCTGCCCCGGTGTCACAGAGGAGCAAAAACAAACCGTCACGCAGCGGCCCTCGAATAACTCAGCTGAGGCGGAACCAGAGGGCTCCGCTCCGGACTTAATAGCGCCATTTCTGTCAGACAGAAAATAAACCAAGTTTATGGTGTTTGGAAGGAGTTAGAGTTCAGTGAGCCGCGGTGATCGAGGGCCGAGCAGAGGCCCCGCCACGGCGCACGCGAAGGGCCTGGAACCTCAGTACAGACGGCCCTTCCTGTGCCTGGGGCAGGGAGGAAGCCCCACCAGGCCTTGGTGCTGAGCCCCCTAGTCAGGTACCGACGCAGCACGACCCATGTGGGTGTGGCAAACTCGATGGCGTGTTAACATCCGGAAATGCAGGGCCAGGTTGCTCCTGCCCCTGAGAGGATCGCAGACCAAGATGCCCTGACCGCACTTCCCTCTCAGCCACACCCTCCCCTCACCTGACCCAGGGCCTTTGCACACCCACACCTGGAGCCACACCCTCCCCTCACCTGCCACAGGACCTTTGCATGCCCACACCTGGGACCACACCCTCCCCTCACCTGCCCCAGGGCCTTTGCACACAGGCGAGGTTCTGGCCCCGCTGTAGAGCCCCCATCACGTCTCCCTCTGCCTAGTCTGAACCCTGCCCTGCGCGTCCATGAGCATTAAACATGGTCACACGCGCATCTGGCCGTGGGGCCGTGTGTCTGGCAGCACCGGTGCATTTCCAGGGGCATCTCCCCAAGTCAGGCCTCTGCTGGCTTCTCTGTGGACACATGGTGGCCCCACTCGGTGCTCCCTGTGGCTGGGTGAACGCAGAGGGCGGGGGAGGCTGAGTCTGGCCGCCGTGCGCAGGGGCGGGAACGTGTGACAGAGGCTTCGGCTCACAGCCAGAGGCAGGAGAACCTCGGCCCCAGAGGCCTCTCCGCGAGGATTTATAGGACCACAGAGGAGCAGAGATGCTTACGAGGCTCCCGACGCCACGTCCGAGGTCCTGGCCAGCAGTGACGCTAATGGGGATTCAGGGACGCTCCTGGTGTCCCTGAGAGACGTGCCGGACGCCACGGCACGAAGGGGCGGCGTCGCTCCCAGGGGCCACGGCCCCGCCTGGTGAGCACAGGACACACGTCTCCCGCGAGCGGCGGCCTGGCCTCAGCACAGACTCGGGAAGGCGCCCGTGACGGATGTTTCTGGGAAAAGCTCCCGGGGAGGGTTCTTGGAAGACGGGTCACCAGGGAGCGCCGCTGCCACTAGCAAGCTTCATGACATCTTCGCGGCGGCAGCAGCTGCCACACGCTCCCGCCCTGGCGGGGACATCGATGTGAGCAGAGTCCTCGTGGGGGCCCTGGCCTGGCGACTCCAGGGAAAACCAGACTGGGAAAGACCACCTGGCAACACCAGAGGGTTGGGACGTGCCGGAGTCCCGGCGTCAGCCCTGCCTGTCCAGGCCTGAGTCCATTAGTCTATCCAGGTGGCTGGGGGCAAAGGCTCCCCGGCACACGCATGCACACACACACACACAGGCACACACACGCATGCACACACAACGTCACGTGCTGGGCACCGTGTCCCCCAGTGGCTTTGCTGACCCCTCCCCTGCCCTTAGCCGAGGTGCCCAGTGTGGCCCCGCAGGGATCCCAGACCTGGGCCGTGGCGACTGCAGGCATTTTTACCCCCAGCTCAGCGTCTACGTGTCCAGCTCTTCCTGCCGGCCCCGTGTCGAGTGGACTCTGCCCCACAAATCCTGGCAAATCCTCACCCGCGAGGGAAGCCAGAGGGCAGGAAGCCCGGCTTTGCCCGTTTGGCTTCTGTCAGCCTCCGGGCTTTACGAGTCTGGCCTGGAGGGGCCGCAGAGCCTTGTCGACGGCAGAGACAGCCCAGCGGCCACCCCAGAGCCAGGACAGCAGGTCACCCGTGGGGTCCCGCCCCATGGACAAACCTCCTTCCCCAGCCAGACCCCAGGCCGGGATGGAGCCTCCCGGAGAGGAAGGGGGAGCTGGCTGTGCGGTGTGGCTTTGCCGGCCGCAGCTCCCGCACCCTGATAGAGACCAGGCACCTTTCCCGCAGAGCACGCAGCTCGTCTTCACGACGACACCCTGGATTTTCCGTCTTATTGCCTGAGACACCTGCCTTCACGCAGACCACCCCAAACGTAGGGGCTTTAGGAGGACAGGCTTCGCAGGGAACCCGAATCGGGCACGAGGTACCTGTTGTCGGACCCTCAGATTCACCATCCTCTAAACCTGCACGTATCGGAGTCAACAGCCAAGCTGTTCGCACTTAAGCAATTAATATGCATGAAGACTTCGCAAACACGTAGCGGGGGGCGGTTGCTGTGCCGGATTATAGGACGATTTCTCGGATGAGGTCATTCGTTTTTATGGTCCTGTTTAATTTGGATTTGCTGGGCTTCCTTTCATCATCCCACAGGCCGGTCTTAATAATCCAGATCTATGTTATGTGCTTTGTGGCATCAATGAAGCCGCTGCTTAATTAGAAAAGCTATCTGCTCTCGACAGAGGAATCGATGTAATGGGGGGAGGCGGGAGGACTTTGGTTTGAGAGTGGATGGAATTGCCTGTCAGTGCTGGAATGTGTGCACACACACACATGCATACATGCACACACGTGAACACACACAAGTGCACGCCTGCACATATGCACACACACGCACACACACTCCTACATCTGTGTGTGTTTCTGGTGAGCGGGCCTGTCAGCCCCGCAGTGAGGCAGCGTCTGACGGGATGATCGGCCCCTGGCAGGTAAAACTGTTTATGGAATCAAACTCTGACAGTTTCAAGTGGGCACAGACTGACCCTGCATCGATCTGTTCACTTATCTAACCAACCACAACACTCTCCGAGGGCCTACTAAGTGCCAGGCGCAGCCACCACAGTGTGACAACATGCAGTACCTGCTGCCCTGTGTAGGACGGCGACGCCACCAACACCCGTCAACACCACAAACCCGCATGTCAGCGATTTGCCGCATCCAGCCCCAGCCTCCTCGCGGGTGTTCCCAACCAGCCTCGAGCCACCACTGTGTTTCTCTCCTGACGCCCGGGACTCAGGGACTTGGGGAGGGTCGGGGACTGTGGCGGGGTCACGGTCAGACTGGGCTGGAGTGGCTGGTGCTGGCCGACACCTCTCTCAGGGTCACCCAGGGCCGGTCTGTGTGAACTCCCCACGTGAGCTCGTGTGGGCTCTTACCAAGCACGCGGCTCCCACCGTGGCCCTGCTCCAGCACCCCACGGGCAGAGGAGGGGGGGTCCTTCCCGCCCCAGCCCTGGGTCATTCAGCACCACTGTGCCTTCCTCTCTTGGGTGCCCAGACACAGAAGCCACCCAGTCCTGGGGTGGGGGACACAAGATTCCAGACGGGATATTTTTGCATCGTCTTTGGAAAATACAATCTGTCACACTGGGTTATGTGAAGAAGATCAGATTCTGGGGAAAAAATGCATGTTCTAGAACAGGAGGCAGCAAACTACAGCCCAGGGGCCCAACCCGCCCACCGCCCGTCCTCGTGATGAAGGTTTAGTGGCTCACGGCCACACTCGTTCACGTGCACGGCAGCTGCGGCTGCTGTTACGCCGCAAGCCGGTGTTGAGGGGTTGCCACCGAGACCACGTGGCTGGAAGCCCGACATGTTCACATCTGGCCATTTGGGGAAGAGTCGTGCTGACCCCCGAGAACACTGGCCACAAGGGAGTGTCACTGGGCGGCTCACCACCCGATCCTTCAGGTGTCGAGGAAGAAGGAGCCGTGCCCCGACCCGTGCTGGCAACAGCAGGCAGGTGGGAGCAGAGTCTGGCGCCTTCCGACGGCCCCTCCTCTTGTCAGCATTCCCACTGCAGAAACCCGGCTCAGACCCGTGCAAAAGCACCTTGGTTTGCAAAGCTGCCGGGTCCAGGGGAAGCTGCAGGACTTGCTGGGCGCAGACTCAGACGTGTGGGCTGGGGGCGTCTCTCTGTCTGCCCCCCACGCCAGGCCCATTTTACACAGGCTTCCTCCACGTCCTGGTCTGCAGGCGGGACTCTGACCCCCAGGGCGACGGTGCCAGGGATTAGCACCCTCACAGGAGGGAATCCAGGGAGCTCCCGCCTCCCACCCTGTGAGGATACCACCCGGACGCAGCCCTGGCTCACCCTGACCGGGACACGCAGCCTGGGAACTGGGAAATGACTACTGATTATACGCCGCCCGGCCCGTGGTGCCTTGTTACAGCAGCTCTGAGACTCCCCACCCCTGCCCTCCTCCCCTCACCCGACACCCACTCTGGCTTTTCGTAACCCCCTCCCTGTTCCAGGCCTGCCCCCAGGGCCCCAGCTTGGGGACACCTGGGGACACCATAGGACAAGCTGCAGGTTCCCCACAGGGCTCCCCGGGGGGCCTCAAGTGAGAACTAAAGCAATCGGCAGGGGGTGGTGCAGTCAAGACACTTTTCAAACCTTTGTTCTCTCCAAACTTTGAACGTAGCATTCAACTCTCTGGGTACATCTCAGCATGTAAATAATTCAGACTTCTGAGTTTTTAAAAAAATATCCAAAATAAAAAAATTAGGTATTAAAAATTCAAGTTATTTTGGGACTTAAACATAGCACAGCAGACAGAATATGAGGATATAAGCCTGGTGGTGTCATCTCTGCAGCTCATGGCCCGACCCCGGGAGCTGGTTTTGACACTGCCCTCGAGAAGCCACTCCAGACCCAGGGCCCTTCTCTGGCCCCGACACCTCCGGCCAGTAACTCAGGACTATCCAGAAACCCAGGAGGAAGAGGTGCCTTAATTGCTCCCGTCCCCAGGGACAGGGCCACTGCCATCCACTGCTTTCTGGCACTGCTGGCGTAGGGGCGTCAGTCAGGAGGGCTCCCTCCTGCGCTCACCCCCGTCTGCCCTTCTGTCAGCGGATGGAGACTCGACTGCTCTCAGCAGCTCCAAACGGGTTTCCACGGCACACACAGCTCAGGCTCGGGCGGGGAAGGGACACTGAGACCCGTCTGTGGAGCCTGGAGCCCCCGAGCGAGGTCAGGGCGTTGCAAAGCCAGGTGGGGCCACTTCCTTCTACCCCCGAAGGTGCTGACCCTGCCCTGACTCATCTCAGAAGACACCACTGCCCCCTGGCATGATGCCGGACACCCCAGGGCAGCCTCAGCCCCTCCCCCCAGCCCACCCTCCGTGGCCGAGGTTGGAGCCCACGGCATCTAGACTGTGACACAGGGTGGCGGTGAGGTCCATATGTAGGATGTCAGGGCCAACGAGGGGCTCTGTGGTTTCCAAGCAACTATGGCTTCTGTTGGGTCTGCTCCCATGCTCCCTCAGCCCCCTCGGCCCCCACGATGCTGACCTCAAACTTATTTCCCATGGGGAGCATGTGACCAAGGCTCGACCAATCAGTGAACTCCATTCCTAGGCTGCTGGCTGTGATTGGCTCCCAGATGGGCACATGACCCAACATGGGCCAATGAAAGCCCTGCCTGAGACTTTTGCTTGAATTGTTGCCAGGAGAGGCTGTCCCAGTCTGAAACTGTCAGCTGGGATAGCGTGTATCACCTACGGCCTGAGGATGGGGGTGGGCTGGTCCTTGTGCCCACTGTCCCCTCCCTAGGCCCATGTGGGCTGCTGGGCCAGGCTCCCTCACCCTCTGGCTTGGGCTCCGTCAGGGGAGCCAGCAGCAGACACTGACAGGTGGGAGGAGTGAGGGCTCCCTGTCCCCTCCCTACCTGCCCATAGTCTCGGCAGTGGCTTCTTCTCTCCAAAATTTCTGTCCCTGCCAAGTGTTCCCATCTCCAAAAGCCCCAGCTCTTGCTGGGCCCCCATGGTATTATTTCTGCCCTTTGTCCCCTTGGCCTTGGATAGAAGAGCCTCCCACTGCTGCTACTTCCTGGGTGCCTCGACACCCCCCATGGGTGTCCTGGGCTCTGCCCATCCCCACTTGGGAATCCGTCAATTCCTGCCAGGATCTTGACTAACACAGGGGCCAACCTGAAAGCAGGACGATGCTGTCGGCCATCATCCCCTAGATGTGAACCCTCCGGGGGCCCTCAGAGTGCTGGGGTGCTGGGCTCTGGATGCCGGTGCTTCCCGGAAATTCCTGGGAGGCCCCTGTGGGAGGACGGGGGGCGGGGGGCTGCGCACTCACTTTTTGGGCCTGTAGTCGGGGATGGTCCTGTCCAGGGAGATGCGGTTGCTAAGCTGTGCATTGTAGCCGTACTCCTCGAACGCGCCTTCCGTCTCGTGGCTGTCGTCCCGCAGGGTGGTGGCCAAGCCGCCCTGGCCCAGGCCTCGTGGCCCCTCCACCAGACCCATGGGCTTGGCAAGGCCTGCGGGGAGAGCAGGAGACAGGGGGTCAGGCAGCCCCAGGACAGACCCGCACCCCACCAGAGACGCCCTCCCTGCCTCTCTCCCTAACTCGGCACAATCCATACAGACTGCGGGACCCTGGAGGAGGCAGGGGAAGAGCTGGGGGGCCAGAGGCGGGGGGCAGCATAGGGTTTGGGGCAGCGACACTGCTCCATGTGAGGCTCCAGTGGTGGATACGCTATGCATCTGTCCAATCCCCAGAACTCACAGCACCAGAGGAACCCAGAGCAAAGAGACTTTAACTAACAGCAATGTATCCAGCAATGTATCAATATTGGGCCCAGGGCAGACTGGGGCTTTAGTGAACAACAATATATCGATATCTACCAATATCGGCCCATCAATTGTGGCAGACACGCCAGGCGGGTGTAAGGCGCTCACACCAGGGGACACTGTGCGCGGGAACTCTCTGCTCAATGTCTCTGTAAATCTGAAAAGGCCCTAACACTCCGGAAAACTACAAAGTGAAGCGCTAACGTCTGTGCTCTCCCCTCCGCAAGCCCCACCCTCCGAAGGACATTATTTCTTCCTGGTTTTTAGTCTTTTCTTTCTGTCCACTACACATGTGCATAAGAAGCTTACGGAT
Source organism: Propithecus coquereli (assembly GCF_000956105.1). Lineage (NCBI taxonomy): Eukaryota > Metazoa > Chordata > Mammalia > Primates > Indriidae > Propithecus > Propithecus coquereli. The sequence continues at coordinate 669,480 of NW_012151230.1, read as the reverse complement.
CTAGTTTCCGCTTGGTCAGTCTGAGACAATCTCCCGTGACTCCTGGGCGTGAAAAGTGAGCAGTTGAGCCCGTTCTCTGCACCCCTACGTCCCCTGCCCGCTCCTCCTGTGCCGGATTTTTCTGAGCTGTGGTTACATTTGGTTGTTCCGGTGGTTACCCGTGTGTCCTTCAGGGGTTACTTAAGGCTCCTCAGCTGGCGTCTCCCGCCCCTGTGGCCTCCGTCCCCTCACTGCCCCTCACGGCCACACCCTCCATGGTCACTCCTGGCGTCCACACTTCCCTGTAACTGAAACTGCGCTGCCCACGGGGTGCGTCCCTAAGTTGATTCTAATGTGAGAAACGAGTCAACACGGCCACGTTGTGATTACGCCACTACCATCTGCCGCGGAGCCCACCCTGAGCGGCCAAGGGACCCCCACTCACCGACCCCGCGCCACTTAGTGAGGGATTTCCGAACGTCAGGACAAGATCCATGGATTTGCTGACACTCTACTGGTGTCTCAGAATTATGTGTATTTTGTTTTGCTTTATGTTTGGGTCTTGGCTTTCTGTGCCCCTTTTTAGAGGGGACACACAAGGATGACAATAATGATTAATAATAACAGTGTTTACAGAGCTTGCACCCTTTAGACACGTTGACTTATCGTCCCACAACACCCCTGCCAGGCAGGCACCATAATTCACTCCATTTTGCAGATGAGGAAACTGAGGCACAGAGAAGCCGAGCCACGTGCTCCTGCTCCCACGGTTCGTGGGTCTGTGCCCAGGCAGCGTGGTGCAGAGCAGATGCTCCCAACAGGTGTGACTGTGGACCAGGGTCCAGTCCTCCCGGAGAGGCCAGGAAGTGAGGGGCCAGCCCTCGGCATCCGCGTCCCACCCCTTCCCCCCGCATCTCACGAGCACAGGTATTCGCCCAGTTGCTGTCCTCGGTTCCCTCTCGCTCCGAGCCTGGGCTGCTCCGTCGTTCCGTGAATTTCACGTCCCCTCGAGTCTCGGACTTCGTTTTTATTCCATGGAGATATACTCTCAAAGAATATTCAGAAGGGTTGTATGGAGAGGAAACTGTCAGAGCCCTAGAACGTCTGCAAATACCTCTCCTCTGCCTCGCGGTTGGCTGGTAATTTTGCTGGGTATAGAAGTCCAGGCCCGACGTCCTCCCCCTCACCCAGCACCAGGACCTCTGCCTTGTGTGCATTGCTTTTTCTTTCCTTCTTTCTCTCTGTAGAGCCTTCGGGACTTTTCTCCTCCTTGGCATCCGAGATTTGGTCACGGCGTATCGTGGAGTGAGTCAGCCGCACTTGGCAATCTGAATGCTGAGCCTTTACCCAGCTCTGGGAACTTTGTCCCGTTAATTACGTGACGATATCCCATCTACCTCGACCTCCGTCGAGTGAGGTTTTCGCCCCGCTCTATCTTGTCCCCTTTTCCAGTCCCCACTTCCACTCTCTTGACTTCCCATCATCAGCTTGGCCTTTGGTCACGCGTGTTGCCAGTGCACCTGTCCGCTGAGTTGTTCTGTGGTCGTACTTTAATCCGGAAGGACGCTGTCTGTCCTCTGACGGCCCTGCCTGCACGAACGGAAGCTGGTGTTACTCTGCGTGGTTGGCAGCCTGGCCCCACGGCTGTGGCGCTCGCTAGCCGGGGGATCATCAAGGCAGCACCCGCATCTCAGTTCTTGGAAATGCAGCCAACTCTTGTCATTCCGGGCAGTTCTGTGGAGCCGCTTAAACGCTGAAGTAGCCAACACCGAGCCCTCTCTCCTGCGGAAACACAGGGTCTGCTCCACGGTGCTTGCTGGTCACATATTGTCACCAACCCATCAATGCATAACTTGGTTTTAAGTGTATTTCTGCTGAAAGGCACCTTATTTCATAGATATTGATGATTCATCCGCATTGATCTTAGAGACAACAGCGCCATAACTCACGCCTGAGCAAAGCTTCTCTAACACGTTTGTTCTCCGTAAGGCACAGCACGGCCTCGCGCATGCAGGACCACCGGACAGCACTTCAGCTCTGCTCTAGGGCACATTTCAAACGGCAGCATCACCGAACAAAAGCACAAAAATGCAGGAAATCTGGGACTCAACAGACAGTGGGAAGGACATTTGTTTACGGTCTGAGAGGAGGCGGCGGAGCGTGGCCTGGTGCAACCGAACGTTTCGCTGCTCTGAGCACGTCTGCGAACGACCACCAAAGAGTCACGAATATCGATTCGGGGGTGACAGATAAATTTTAGTCAGCAGGAAAATCTGAAAATACGGGACCCATGAATAATCCAGATCGACTGTCCTTTGATGTTTTAGCAACTGTTGCCGACACATCGGCGGGGCCGGCGGGGCGTGGGCCCTCCGGGACGTGATCTTCCTGCACCACAGCTGAGCCCAGAGCGAGTGAGGAGCGTGGATGAATGTCTGGGCCCAGCAGAGACGGGGCAGCCAGCGTCCCCCAAGGCCACGGGCCTGAGCCCCTGAGGCCTGTCCAGGGCCCGGAGATGGAAGCTGCTCAGGTGACAGCAGCCCTGAGTCCAGTGGTGCCAAGTTGGCTGTGTCTTTGCGGGACCTTGTTAAACACAGACCAACCCACAGGTCTGCGTGGGGGGGAGAGTCGGCATCTCTCACAGGCTCCAGATGCAGCTGATTTGGGGACTCCGTGCAGGACGCTGGCCTTGGAGCCGGGTCTCCTGGCCTTGGGCTCACTCGGGTGTGAAACCAGCCCTGCTAATCAGAGCCGGCATTGGTGCAGGTGTAGACCCGCCTGCGGCCCGGAGGGCAGTGGGGGGCTGCGGGGCTGGGGGCTCTGGGGTGGGGGCCTCCAGCTGGGAGGGGCTGTGGCTGGAGGGGAGCAGAGTGAGAGGCTGGCCTTGGGGAGGCGGGTGCGGGGTCACAGCCGGCTGCCATTTCCCCACCACAGTTCTCCAGAGCCGGAAAGATCTGTAACAGCTTCACACGTGAAACCTGCAGATCTGAGATTGCTTTTAAGGAAGGTCACACACAGAGCACCTTCCTGCGGGATTTCCGGTCTATCTGCCCCCACCGACCGCCTCTCTTAGCTCCAGCATCCGCTCCTAATCTTCTCTCCCGAAGAATTCCTTCCACAGAGACAGGATCGCTTGATCCCGCCAGGAGGCAGGGCAGGCGGGAAGGAAGCTGGGGAAGATGTGAAGGTGTGAGACGGAGCCGCTGACGCCTCCAGTGCTGCACCGGATCCGCGGGCCACGGGCAGGCGGGGACAGCCGCCTCCGCCTGGGAAGCCAGCGGGGCCCACGGACTAGTCCACTTTTGTCCTAGCCTCCCCCAGCCCGGCTTCATGAGTGCACAGCGTGGGGACAGCGGTGACATGAAAGACCAGGCTGCGCAGGCTGGTGTGGGCGGAACTGTGTCCTCTGGCTCCGGGCGCTGTGAATGTGACCTTGTTTGGAAACAGGGTCTTTGCCGACGTAATCGAGGTCAGACGAGGCCACGCCAGAGTGGGGCGGGCTCCAGGCCCCATGTGGTTAGTGTTGTCATATGAAGAGGGGACAGAGACATGTGGGGGGGCCACATGAGGAGGAGGCAGGGACTGGAGTGATGTGGCCACAGCTGGGGGACGCCTGGGGCCCGGGGAGCCGGACCAGGTGAGAAGGATCTCCCCCTCCGTGGCCCTACAAGGCCCTGCCGGCACCTTGGTTTTGGACTTCTGGGCTCTGGAACAGGGCAAGACTCCAGTTCTGTTGTGTAAGCCACCCAGTGTGTGGTGACTCGTTGGGGGCAGGCCCAGGAGTGACTGCACAGCCTCCTGCCACCCACCCATGTGGCCCACTTGGACCAGTGGACACGGGTTTGCTCAGAGCCAAAGAGAACCATTAATGTGAAACACTGAGGAAATCACAGACGACACAATCAATGGAGAAACATACCATGCTTGTGCATCGGTAGAATCTACATTGTTAAAATGTCCTTACTACCCAAAGTGATTGACAGATTCAATGCAATCCCCATCAAAATACCAATGTCATCTTTCACAGATCTAGAAAAAATAATTCTATGCTTTGTTTGGAAGTAGAAAAGAGCTCAAATAGCAAAATCAATCCTAGGCAAAAAGAACAAATCTGGAGGCATCACATTGCCAGACTTCAAGCTATACTACAAGGCTATAGTAACCAAAACAGCAATGGTACTGGCACAAAAACAGAGACATGACCAATGGAACAGAATAGAGAACCCAGATATAAACCATCTCCCTACAGCCAACTGATCTTTCACAAAGCAGACAACAATATACACTGGGGAACAGAAACCCCATTCGATAAATAGTGCTGGGAAAATTGGACAGCCACATGCAGAAGACTGAAACGGGATTTATTTCTTACAGTCCTGGAGGCTGGGGGTGCAAGGTGGAGAGGCTGCATCTGGCGGGGCCTTCGTGCTGCCAGGCCCACGGAGGAAGACAGGAGGGCCCAGAGCACGCAGGGGAGGGAGAGGGGAGGCTGGGGGAGCCGAAAAGGAGGGTAGTGGGAGGAGTGGAGGGGCCAGGTTGCCCCCTGTCAGGAGTCCACTCCTGGGGAGCAGGGTAGCCCACTGGAGGTAGGATCTTCTGGACAGACCCTGGGATCCCCACCAGCGTCCCAGCTGACACCTCCAGCCCTGGTCCCACCCAGTGGGGTCAGGCAGGGACATAGGGGCCATGCACGTCCATCCAGACTGAGCACAGCCCTGGCCGCAGGGACTGGGGCCCCACTGCAGGTGCGCGGAGACCAGCCCCTCCCTGGACGGGGCAAGTGTGCCAGGCCCAGGAGGAGCACCCAGCCCTGGCCCTCAGTTCTCATGAGGGGAAAGTCCACAGTTTGCTTTTTGTCCCCACTTAAAATTACCGTGGAAAGTGTCTGCCGTGTTGTTACAGGGAGGGCTCAACCGCGGTCTTAGCAAGGGTCTTTTCCTATGTGCTTATGCATTTAATTATCATTTATTTGTTAATTACATATTTAGGATTGTTTACTGATTTCAGAAATTAAAACACTAGGTTAAAGATGCAGACATTTTTATGGATCTTGGTGCCAAAGTACTTTCCAGAAGGTTCAGATTAGTTTTATTTTTCTGCCAGCAATATACACTTTCACTTCTTTAATTAGAAAGTGCAGTTCTTCTGATTAAAAAGGTCATAAATGCTTATGTACGAAATTCCAAACAGACACACACACACACACACACACACACACGCAGGATCACCCCGGTCTCACTCTGCAGGGAAAACCAATGTCAGTACTTTACTGCTCCATATTATTTTTATAAGATTATATATAATGGCTTCAGCTCAGTTCAATCAATATATACGGCGTATGTACAAGCCCGCATTCTGTCCTTATCACCGCATCTTGAGCATTTTCCAATGTCACTAAAAATTCTTCACAAACGTAACTTTTGACGGCTGTAAACATAAAATGCCGATGTGTGGCTGCGTCGTGTACTCACTCGCCCTCCCAGCGTCCGGGAGACGCTTACGAGCGTGGACGAGCAGGTGGGCCATGCGCGGGGCGCCCTGCAAGCACCTCGAGGCGGGTGGGGACGGGACCGGGCTGCTGTGCTGGGGGTGGGCGGCTCGGAGCCTGCAGGAGTCGGGGGAGGGACCACACTTGTCAGGTTCTGCGTGTGGATAAATCACGTCAGTGAGCACCGGGGAGGCGGGGGCACGAGGACGGAACTGGGGTCTGAGCAGAGCATGCTGGTCTGACGGTGGCGTCCGGATGGGCATCCAGGGCGGGACGGCGTGTGGGCATTTAGGACTCAGTACCCCCCATCTCTCCCTCTCTGTCTCTCTCCCCAGTCTCAACAGAACCATTCTGTCTCTTCTAGGACCAGCCCACGTCAACCAGACCTGCACTCCCACCCCATGGTTCCCATCAGATACCCTGTCCCCAGACACAGTGATGGCCAAGGGTGAGCCTGCACCCCAAGGGGATTAATCACCAGGAGGCAGCGCTCCTGCCTCTGACGTCTCGAGCAGCCGGCACAGGGATCTGCTGTGAGCCGTCCTTATCTTACACACGGGGAGGCAGAGGAGGGATGAGGAGAAGCAGAGTCTTGATAACATCACTTCTGCCCCTGGATCCAGCCATTCCTGAAGCCGAAGATGCCAGCCCTGGACGTCTCAACCTCTGGGTCTCAGGAGAGCAGAGGAGCATCTCCTGCCCCACGTGGGCAGACTTGAAAAAAAACGCATCTGAAAATCTCTCCTATCGGGTGGGCTTCACGCCTTCCCACGGGCTGTTACTACGTGGCACTTCATGCCTCATCCTCCCTGCCTTCTAGTCCCTTCCGCCATCCCGCCTTCCTGCCTTCTGCCACGCTGAGCTTTCTTCTTCCCCTCCTTCCCACTACCGATTTGTAAGATGGATGTTCCATTTCTGCTTTTTTAATGTTTCTCTTAAATTTGTAAAACTATGCATGTTTGGCTTAGCATAGTTTAAAATAAATTGCTATCTCTACACTCCTTCCAAACAATGTAAGAAACTTAGAGCGTTTTACCTCTATGACATTCAATTGGTTTATTGTGTCATAGTTTAGTTCTGTCTTTTCTTTGTGTCTCCCAAACGGTCATTATCATTAACGCATTAATGTCGCCCTGTGCAGCCAGGGCCTGTCTGGATTTACATGCGGTCTCTTTGCTCACATCTTCCCAGGCCTTCCGAGGTCAGTGTGTTTCTTCCTAAGGCCTGAAGATTGGGGACTCGGTCAGCAACGCCTGCGAACGAGAACCTCTCACCCCTCTCACCCTTCTCCCTCTCTCTCTCTCTCTCCCCGCATTTCCTCTCTTGAATTACAGTTTAACTGAATTTAGAATTCTAGGTTGGCCATTATTCCCTTACCAATTCAAACATATCATCCTAGTCATGTCTGGACTCGTAATACTGTTGTGTAATTTCCTTTGCAGACACTCCGTTTTCTTTCATTGATTTTAAGGTTGTTTTTCTCTGTAACTTTGTTGGTCTAAGGTTTCACTACAATGTGTCCGTCCTGGATTTACTTTAATTTATCCTGTTTTCAGTTTGAGCCTTCATGTCTTTCATTAATTCTAGATATCACTCGCTACTACCTCTTTGAATGTTTCCTCTCCCTTCTCTGTATTTCTTCTTTCGCAACATCTGGAAGACATGCGCTATAATTTTTTATCCTGTTCTCTATTCTCCGTGTACCTTCATCCCTCTTTCATTCCCTTCATTTTCTTTTCCTCTCTGTAATGTAGTCTGAGTACTTTCCTCAGGTTTATCTTCCATGTCATGAATGCTCTTGTTAACTGTGTTTAATTCACTGTTTAATGCATTCATTGGGTGTTAAATTTTAACGACAATATATTTCACGTCTGGAGGTTCTATATTTTTTTCTAACCTATGCTCTCTTTTCTCATAATATCTTATTTCCTTGTGATTTCTAGTTCTTCCTTTTAAAATACTTTTAAAGATAATAGCTTGTAGTCTCTTTCAGAGTGTCCTATTATCCCTAATCCTTGTAGGAGCCATTCTTACTCTGTTGTTTTGTTGACTCTCCGTCACGCTGGGTCATCACTGCAGGTTTTGTGATTTTTGTTGTGAAATCATTTTCAGTGGATATCATTTTATCTGAGAGAATTCCCGTGGCCAGAGTTGCAGAGGAAACTCTCCGGAGATCAGCTTTTGTGTTGATATCTTATCTTAGGGAAATTACCCTGCCTGGAATGCAAATCTTTAAGAGGGCTCCTTGGGGGTGATTTTCTGCTGGGCAGAGAGGAGCTTCTGTGCTGGGTGAGGTCAGCCTGCCCTTGTGGAAGCAGCTCACAGGAGGGCTGAGTCCAGCGGGAACCCGGAGAATGGCCGGGCCACGTCTCCCAGGCAGAATCGCTGGACATGAGTTGAGTGTTTCTCTTTAGGGATCATGAGAAGCTTGGGGCTTTGGCCTAGATGTTGTCAGGACAGTTTTGTAAGTGTTGGGTCCACACGACCGTGAGAGTGACAGGTGAGGGGACAGCAGCAGCCACCTCACCTGGGCAGGGCTCCTGGGCTCACAGATGAGGCATGTTTGAGGTCAGACCGTCCTGCGGGCAGCAGGGAGGGGCCTGAATTGCAGAGGCAGGTCCCAGACCTGGCACCTCTCATCCCAGCTCCTCACACCCTCAGGCTGTCGGGGTCCAGGGAGCCTCGGGTGGGGTTCGGATCCGGAAGAGCCAAGTCGGGGCCACAGAAGCCCCCCTCTTAGGACACTGGTTCTCAAAGTGGGGGTCCTGGGCCAGCAGCATCCTGGGGTGCTTGGAGCTTGTTACGAATGTGAGCTCTCGAGCCCCTCCCCAAACCGAATCAGAAACACCGGGGTGGTTTAACCCGGGGCTCTGGTGAAGTCGAAAACAGCTGCCTCAGGTCAGTGGTTCTAAACCTGTCTGCACATGGGAGTCACCTGGGAGTTGAAAACCACCAACACCTGGGTCTCACCTCCAGAGGGTTCGGTCTAATTGTTCCAGGGTGTGGCCCAGACACGGGAATCCGTAAATGATCGCCAGGTACTTCCTTGTAGCGGCCAACTAGGGGGCCGCTGCCAGGGCTGACGGGGCGCTGGCCTTGCTCCACGGCCCTGGCCAGGGGAGACCCGCACAGGTGTGGCACAGTGGGCAGGAGCCGCTGCCCAGGGCGGACCAGGGTTTGGACAGCTGGGCCCAACGGCGGAGGCCTGTTGCGTGGGCGGAGCTGGGCCCTAGGCTGTGGGAAGCAGTTGTCAGGTCGAGGTGGCCAGCCCACCCTGCCACCCTGCTCCCCTGGCTGAGAGCCCACCCAGGCGCCGCGCCCTCCACGCGACGCTCTTGCTCAGAGCAGAGGCAGCGATCTCACTTGCGAAGGGAAAAGCAGCTTCCATTCGCGGCTGAGCCCCAGGCCCCTCCCCTCGGAAAACTCATGAGCACTGCTGCAGTGGGGGGACGCGGCTCGCTCGCGTGGGAGGCGGCTGCCGCCCACAGTAATCCTGCCCTTGCCAGCGGTCATTTGAATTTCCTCCCCCCTGACCTGAGGGAACGCACTGCTCTGATCACGCGCGGCAGCGGGGAAGACCCCCGCAGGGGGGCAGGCGCCTGTTGGAGAGTTGGAGAGTGGGTGTGAGCGGCCAGAGCAGAGCAGACTTGGGGTTCAGGGCAGAACGGCATGCAAGGGGGACCTCAGGGCGCGACGAGTGATTCAGACCCCGTTTCTCAGACACGTCCTCTTGGGCCAGCCTGAGGACAGTGGCGACAGTCCGAGGATGAACAGCGTCACCGGGCGTCCGCGTTGGGGCGATGGGGGGCGGTGGGCGAGAGGGTTATTGCCGCCCGGGGGTTTGGGTCCAAGGATGCCAGATGTAGAATTTCAAGAGAAGGTGGCACTACGTAGAATTATCTCTCTAAACACCAGCAACTAATTCACGTTTTGGAAGAAATGCCTGAAGTTAAATACACGCTGGGTCCGTATCTGTTACTGGCTGGGACAGGGGTGGAGCCCTGTCCCCGAAGAGCTCGGGCTCCAATCCTGGAGCCGAGTTTGCTGCCTCGCGTGGTCTGAGGGTCTTTGCAGAAGTGACTAAGTCGAGAGTGTCCTGGACTATCGCTGTGGCCCTGGGTGCGGTCGCCGGGGTCCCTGCACGCCAGAGGCAGAGGGGATTGGACGGGGGCGGAGACCGGAGCAAGCGGCCACGAGCCCAGGACGCCCGGAGCCCCCGCAGCTGGGGGGACAAGGAGAGACCCTCCCCGCAACCTGCACGGGCGGCACAGCCCAGCCCACACCGCAGTGAGGTCCGCTTTGGGTGCCTGGTCTCCAGAACGGAGAGAGAATAAGTTTGTGCCCCTTGGCGTGGTCCGGCCTTGGGGGTCCCTGCAGAAGGTGTTCCCACCTGCCCTCCGGGTCAGCGCTGGGCTGGGCGCCCTCCTCTCAGCACTCCTGAGCCCTGCAATTTGCTTGGAACAAAATGCAACGCCCCCGCCCCAGGCCTCCACGGCCCCAGCCCACCTCCCCGTCCCACCTCATGTTCTGCCCGTGCCCCCTCGCTCACTGCGCCCGAGACCCCAGCCTCTTTCCTGTCCCTTCACACACTGAGCCTGGCCCCGGCTCAGGGCCTCTGCACCTGCCAGGTGCTCCCAGACCCACAGGTAACAGATTCCATTGAGTCTTTTCCTGCCTGGAATGAGGACTCAATGCTTGGGGCTGCAGCAGCCGCTGTGCAACCATGAGGTGGGTACCACACGGGGGAGGGCAGGGGCCGGCGGCATCCGCACAAGTTGGGCTCTTAAGACGTCTGGATTCCACGTTCCACGAGAAAAACAAACCACAGTGCAGCGGGCATTTCAGTCAGGGTCGGTACCACGCAGAGGTAAAGGAACCAGGTCACACAAAGGCCTGGGTTTCGGGAACTCTGAATTCTCTCACCCAGAGAAGCCGAGGGGTGAGCTCGAGGACCGACACACACCAGGAACCAGGCTGCCTCCCCACAGCCGCACCGAGAAGGACGTGGCTGCAGCTCCTGGCCGTCCCCCCGAGCTCCCCCCGCCCCCAGATCGTTCCACACTCGGCCAACCCGCCTCTTCCCGCACACAGTACCTGGGCCGAGTGGGCGGCTGTGAATTCTCCACTTGGAAGGAAGTGCGGCTTCCCAGCTCCCAGCTTCTCTCCGAGTCGCCGCTTTCCATCTGTCGCAGCGACTGAAGCCAATTTCCAGGAGGAAACAGCCCAAGTGGAGAGGCTGCCAGTCACAGGAGAACATGAAGGGAGGCGGCAACGCGAGGGAACCTTCCGGAAGGGGCGAGGGACGCCGTCCCCCAGCAAAGCCGCCCAAGGGGTTCGACTGCCAAACAACTGGGGGGGATGGCCCCCACTTTGGGGTTCAGCTGGGTCCACGCTTCAGCCCTTCAAGCTCCACCCTCTCTGGGGACACGTGGCGCTGGCGGCCCAGGGAGGGGCTGGGCATCAGCCCCCTTCCCAGACAGCCGGCGGCGAGTCAGAAAACCGCGAAGCTCGTCAGACGTGGACACAGCGACGTCACCTTCCAGGGAGCGACAGACGTCCGCTAGCTGGCGAGAAATCACGGGGCCAAGAGTGCAGGGAGACGGGAGTCTGGAGACAGGAACGAGCCTGTAATTTGCTTTTCCCAAGGGGGCATTCTGAACTCTGCAACCCAGAAACTTCAAAGAGGGAGGAAGGGGCGGAAACCAGAGGAGCCAAATAGAAGACACCCCCGCCCCCACTGACAGGGCCACCAGGCGCCCACCACGAGGACACGCCGCTGTGCCGTCGCTCCGGCACCCCGGCCTTGCACTCGGCGGGAGAGGGGCTACCCGGACGTGCCCAGGGGCCTGGAGACGCAGATGCATCCTGTCCGGAGGAGGCGCCCCACCCCCAGGCCTCAAATTACGGCTGCAAGTTAATGTTCAACGACAATGACCAGCACGCAGCCCGGCGTGACCAGGCACACAAGGGAAAGAGACACCATGAACGAGAACTGGCAGAAAGTGCAGAGGCGGCTCAGACCAGGCAGCTGCCAGGGGCCGCGATCCGGTCCTGCCCTCGGGCCCCAGGACACCAGCGGTCCCCCCACTGCTGGTGCTGCCGCCTACAGGACTCCGGGTCTGGGTCCTTCGTGTGCCTGCGACCTTGGCTGCTGACGTCTGGCAGTCAGCGTGTGGGGGAGGGGCGGGGCAGCAGCGGCGGAACATCCCGCCAGCTCCTCCCCCCTCCTCTCAGTTCCACCCCTAAAAATGTAAACTGATCCAACGTGCCTGGCTATTAATTTTGATGATTGCAAAGTGGAGATAAAAGGAGAGAGACCCTGGCTTGCCTTTCTAGATAACGTCTCTCTCCCAGCTTCAATCCTACCCACTCTTTCCAAATACGACGGCTAATTCCACTACAGCCAGGTCTTTTCCACGGGGGCCCAAACTAATAACACAGCGTCAGTAGCGGGAAGACGGGCCACCCCTCTGCAGCTAGGACGTCGTGAATATTTTGCAGGACACGGCAATACCTGTGAAATATATTCTCACTGAGACTAACACAGTGTTTGATAAATCTTCATACATAACACTCGTGTTCGACTGATATGAATATTTACGGGGCCAAAGCAAGGGAGGTAAGTGCTGGGAAGTGTCCGGCAGGATGGATTTCTGGGCCCTTTCCTGCTTTGTAAGGCGCAGGGAGGCGGAAACACCCCACAGCTACTCCACGCAGAGACAAATGCAGGCCCGCCCCAGGTTTGGGTCTAGTGATTGCCGGGGGGCAAGCATGGGATATCTGGGTGCTGGCACCCAACCTCGGCCTGGAGCTGCCGAGAGGGTCAGAGTGGCCAGGCCCCGTCCGTCCCTCCCCTCACCCACCCTGTTCTCTGGTGGGGACACACGCGGGCTCCACTCTCTGCTCTAAACCTGACTCTAGAGTCCCCCTGGACCCAGCCTTGGGGGCCGCAGACAGGAGACCTCCCGAGCCCACACCCTGTGGACTGGAGTGGAGACTGGTCCTGTCCCTGGGGAGCCCTGGGGGACCTGACCCCAAAGGCAGGAGCTGCTCGCCTGGCCCCGGGGCCTCCAGGCCCCGCACACAGCAGGTGCTTGTCGAGTGACTGAAGGAACTAAGGAGGCTCCCGGTCAGAAGGAGACAGAACCAAGGCCCCACGCGCGGTGCCCAGACACTCCCTGCCCCGAGCAGCTGGACCCGGCCGAACAGGCAAGAAAAGTCCTTCAGGCTGTGCCGGGTGCGCCGGGGTCTCTGCTGGTCGAGGCAGGGGAGAAGGACAGAGTCAGATCTTTTATTTTGCTTTCTTGGTCCAGCCCCGTAGCCCCCGCCCCCAACAAAGCTGGAAAGTGTTTGAGTCAATGCTGCCCACCTGGCACTTAGGTGCGCAGACGCTGGAGCCAAGCCGCCAAACCCCTCACCGCCACCCCCGTCCTAACTGTACGCAAAACACTCAACCTTTGCATGCCTCAGTTTCCCCACCTGGTAAGTGATGACAACAGCGTCACTCGTGGGCCGTCATGAGGGTGGGTGGCGGGCCCAGCTCAGCCCCGGAGCTTGGGGTGGTGGAGCCTCGCGTGTCTCTGCCCTCTCGGCGACGCACACGGTGGATTTCTCTCGACTCAGGTGTCTGCTGTTTGGGCCCGTCCCACCCTCCACAAAGCACCTGGCGCCCAGCGGTGCCGGCGGGGCTGACAGAGCTGGGAGGAGCTGCGGTTCTGGGGTGGGATGGGTGGGGTGGGGGCATCTGCATAGCACGGAGGGGCGCCCCCCGACTCAGGGTGGGGCCTGACCGCACAGGGCCGGCACCCGGGGCAGAGAGCTGGGGCGGGATCCCAGCCCTTCCCGCGGCAGGAGAGGGGGGAGAGGGCCTGGACCTCAGCGGCGCCACCTCCGCGGGGCTCGGACACATGATTGCGTCTTCTCCTCATCTCGCTGCACGGCCACTCTGAAATTCCGGGGGGCTCACTCTCCTCCACCCACAGCTGCCAGGGAAGTGCTGGGGAACCCGGTCCAAGTTCTGCATCCCCGACCCCTGCTGACCCCAGCAAGGCTGCCTGGAGCCCTGGGCAGGGTCTGTGGCTCTGTGTCTCTGCCCGCAGGGAGGACGCCCCCTCTGCCGGCGCTCGGGACAGAGACGCAGCTCCCAGCCCCACACCTGTACGGAGTGGATCGTCCACATGGGTCTGCCGGGACCCAACCTACATTCTTGGCCTTCTCTCCTACTCTAGCCTCCCAGATTTTGTCTTCCCCTTCTCAGTGCTTGGCCTTGCTCACCCCACAGTGTCCATCCACCTACCTGTCCACACACCCACCATCCATCCATGTGTATCGACCGCAGTCAATAAATACTTGCTAAGGACCTATTTTGCACCAGGCGTCGTGCCATACACCTGTCCAAACCCTGCCCCATCCCAGCCCTTTCTCCTCCCCCCACCCCCGCTGGTGTTTCCGAAGACCTGCCACACGTAGGGCGTCTTGCCAATCACGTTACATGCACCATCTTGTTTAATCCCCTCAGCAGTCCTCTCACGAAGGGAAAATCATTTTTCACTTTTCACAGATATGGAAGCCAAGGCTCAGAGAGGGCTGGTGACTTGCTCAAGGTCACCAGGTTGGGGTCTGGACCCAGATCTGTCCCTCTGCAAACGTGGGGCTCAGACGCCTCCTCTTCCACGGAGCCGTCCTGACCTTCCCCTTCACAGCAGTGCTCCCTGCGCTCCTGTGAACGTCTGCGTCGCCCAGAACACGCTGCCTTAGAGAGCGGGCAGCACGGGCCGGGCCTCCCTCTACCTGCCTGTGATCTCCCGGAGGAGGACGCCACGCTCTGCGCACCGGCTCACCCACCGCCCCTCTGCGCAACACAGAATTCGTTCTAGGGGTGACGTGTGAATAGGACCGAACCATCTCCCTGATTTCCGGTGGAAGCTGGAGATGATGCGTTTTGGGCAGGGCGGGCTGGATCGGAAAAGGAACTGGGGGTTGATCCGGTGGAGTCGGGCTGGGAAGGTCAGGATGGCGGAAATGAGAAATAGCGGCGGATGCTCCGGACGTCCTCACTGAGCACAGAGCGCGTGAGGCATCGCCACAAAACCTCTGGCTCTCCCTCACTGGACAGTCTCAGGACGGCCCAGAGGTGGTCGCCGCTATTGCCCCACTTTGCAGATGGAGAAACCGAGGCCGTTCAGCAGCCTGCCTGAGGCTGTGAGGGGCAGGCGGTGGGGACCCTGAGCCCGGGGGTCCAGCCCACGTCCGAACCTCGACACTCTGCTCCCACCAATCCAGATAATCTTGCCGGCTTCCCCTGCCCGCTGCTAAGTGCTCAAGCACTCGGAATATTAACAGGCATTTTCTGCAATTTTCTCTGAACAGTTTGAAAAGAGTCCCTTGCAGAACCCGGACCCTGTCTGTTATTTTCTGACTTGGAAATGAAATCAAAGCTTGCTGGGTTTCAGATTGGGCCGACACACAGAGGTCATTTGACTGAACTATTCTGTTAAAAATAAAAATAGTCCCTTTCCGCTGTGAGACGCAGGAGACATGACAGCCAGGCACTGAGCTGACCGGGCCGCGTCCTCCCGACCGGTCTCTGCGGGAGGCGGTCGGGCAGCGCCTGGCTCCAATCCCACCCCGACCCCGACCGTTCGCCCTCGCTGGGTCCTGCCTCCGTGGGAGGCGGAGAACGAAGTGCGCCAGACTCCTCGGGGCTCAGAACACACCACGTGTCCCTCCTGGTTAACACTCGCGAGTGAAATGGCCCCAGGGAAAACCAGCTGGGACAACAGGCAGCCCCTGCCCTGGGTCCCCCTCAGAGACCTGAAGGGGCATTTGGAGAGTGGAGGGAGGGCAGCCCTTCACCCCGAGAACGTAGTGGGGTGGTGGGCGCGGCATCCAAGGTGGGGGCCACGCAGCCCACCCTCCCCAGCCACGTCGGGCCTTATTCGTCCCTCCCCACCCCACCCACCGCCACCACCCAGGAAAGACAGGGCAGAGGCAGCAGCCCAGCTCTGCGGGGCTGGAGGTGGATTGGAGTGACCTGGTCCCAGCCAGTCCCCTCGCGGCCCAGGCACGAGGCTGGTCCTCGGCTCTCAGAGCCTCTCCCGGCCCCCGAGAAGGGGGCGCCACGCCGGGCAGACGCCGGCCCTGCTCCCCGCCGTGCAGCGGGAGCCCCGCCCAGCCAGGCCCAGCCCCCCATATTGCAACAGGCACGTTGCGTGTCCCTGTTCCGAAGGGAAACAGATAACATATAGCCAAATGTACTTTCTTTTTAAAAATCTATTTAGTGCTATATCTGTACTAAAAAAGGAAAAAGAAAAAGAAGGAAAGAAAAGGAAGGTGCTTTGCAGTTCTCAGCCTCAGGCGACCTTGTTTCCTGCCTAGGCCCGCAGCCCTCCCACCCCCGCAGGACGGGGATCGGACCCTCCTCTCCCTCCCTCCCCATCGGATTCCCCCGCGGTCCCATCTCGGACACACCTCCAGCCCCATCTCAGCACTCGACGGGCGTGTTCTGCCCCGGGGACAGCTGGCAAGACGTGGAAACACTTTGGTTACGACTCCAGGTCGGGGCTGGGGTGACCAGCACCCCGTGGGGGCGGCCAGGCAGGACGGCCTGGCCACCCTGCCGCGCGGCTCCCCAGGGAAGGCCCCGATGGTGCTGGGAGGAGCAGCTCGGCTGGTCCGCAGAGCACCCTGAAAGGGCTGCCCACGCTGGCTGTCCCTAATTTTTCATCCCTCTGCCCCTCCTCAACCTACACCAGCTCTATCAAGGTCACCTCCCCGCTAAGTCCACGTCCTCCCGCGGCTGTCGGCAGCAGCTGGCGTGTTGGTCGCCTGCCCCTCGCGGCTGCTCCCTTTCAACAACGTGTCCTGCTCTGGGTCCTTCCATTGGGTCCTCGCTGCCCAGTGCCCTGGGCTCGGGCCTGGGACTTGTCTCAGCCCGCACTTTCTCCTCGTCTGGGCTTGCGACCCTGGAGAGCACGTGCGGCCAACGACTCCCAAGCGTGTTCTCCGTAACCCTGACGGCACAGCCCAGCCCAGCTGCGCCGCGGATGCCCCGCCCCGCCGGCAGCTCCGCCACCCCTGGGCCCTGCAGCCTCCCCGTCCTCCAAGGCCCAAAGTGTGTCCTCCCACCCCGGCCCAACACCACCAGCCGCCACTGGGCGCCGTCCAGCCCAGCCCGGCCACTTCCTGGTCCTGGCAGCCGCCTCCCGCCCAGTGGGCCTGGGGCGACGCTCGGGAGCACCAAACCCTCGGTGGTCAACAGGAGCAAGGTCTGAATGCAACATCAAAGCGTACGAGTAACACAAAGCACCCACGAGGAACAAAATACCGACATTGCCAGGGAAGAGGAGCCCAGTGGCGAACCGGGTTTACGTGAGGAAGGAATGGCTACGCGGATGCCTGAGATTCCGCCGTTGTTCAAGTAGACAGAGGCCTGCAGTCTGCAAGGACGGGGCCTGCGAGAGCTGGTTCCAGCACTGGAATGTCCCACGGCCCGCGGTTCAGTCGCAGAGCCACACCGGAAGGCTCCCACTTGGGGACGAGTGTTTGCATGAAGAGGCCGCCACTCCCGGGTCCCTCATCCCTTCTCCACACGGTGTTCTGTCCTATTTCCACACGCGGGCAGCCGTCGCGGGCAGCGATCACGCGCATCCGCGGGAAGTGGGCCACGGGCTTTGCGTGGTCTGCAGGGACGGGGTCGTGAGAGCCACCGCTTGGATCCCGGCGCTTCCTGGGGAGGCGGCGGCCAGAGGCTGGGCGGTGAGGCCCACACGGCCGCGACTGCTGAGCCGCCGTCAGACACACGGCCTCGCTCCGCGCTGCGAGATAACGCGTCTGTTCGGTACCTTTTAAACAACCCAGAAAATGAGTTTCTCCTCCGTGTGAACGGCAGTTAGAGGGGGACCCGCCAGACTCACGTTGACAGCAGACAAGCCCCCGGCTCCGCAGGGGGGACACCAACGCAGTGGCCGCCATCCTAAGTGGAGGCCCCGCCCGCGCCGGGCTCATCCACCTACTTTCCCTCGGAGGCACCCGGCTCTCGGACGGGGAACGAAGACGCTGACCACGCGGGTCCTGAGACCGGGATCCCATCCCTCCTGCACGTCTTCCATGGCCGATCTGATGTGGAAATTTATAGGGACTTATTTTTGTCAAGTTTCCAGCCAATGAAGGATAAACTGTCCTTTCAGAAAACAGTTCCGAGATTATGAAACATGCAGATTGCTGAGCTGAATTGCAAATGCAATCACTCAGCCCCAGCACACTTCGAAGTCGGGGAGCACCGCCGGCATGAGTTATTCCCGGAAGCTTGGGGCCCCCCCGGGCTTGCGGACAGATGGACGTCTGCGGACACAGCCAGCTCTGCTGAGGGCCGCTGCCCCCGCGGGAAATAACCTGAGAGGTGTTTATCGAACTCGTCTCCCCAAGACCCGGAGGGGCGGGTCTGCGCAGAGCTCATCCCCGGCGCCGAGGGCTCTGCTGCTCCCATGCGTCTGCGGTTGGACAGGGTCGGGGTCCTCCCTCAGAGACGGGGCGGCCCTGCAGGCTGAGCAGCACACGCAGAGCAGAGAAAAAAACCGCAGAACCGAAATGTCCTGCATGTCCTCGGATGCTCCTCCGAGAGCCGGGCGCACGGAGGATGTCAGAGAACAGAAAAACCGACACTCAAACAGCCGTGAACCGGCGTGGCCAGCGGAGGCGGTGGTGCTCCGACGGGGGGTGTTCACTATTTTTTCACTGTTTGTGGTAAATCAGCAACAATGGGGAGCTGTGAAACTGAGCTGGGGGGGGCGGTTAGTCAGCCGGAGGGGAACACGGCCAGTGACGTGCCGCTGCCGTTGGAGGCAAGACCAGCCAGCGCCCAGGACAGATGACGCTGTCTTTCCGGCCACGGACTTTGACGGTCGGGATTAGCAACGCAGGAACGTCGTCACTCGCACGGCAGAGCCGGGGACGGCCGGAGACCGGTGAACTCGAGCTGGAGAGGCCGTCTGGAACCAGCAGTAAGCCATCTTTGGAATTAAAACTCGCAAACGAGTAGGAAGCGCTTTCCGGGGGAAATCACATTCCTACCAAGCGGAACATCTTAGAGCATTTCCAAAATGGAATTGCTTATGCACAGCAGAAGCCGGGAGCCCCTTTTTAGAAACCGACACCTTATCCACACCCGGGAGGCTCTCGAGGGAGGTGTGTGTGGGAACGGGGGGTGGGGGCGCGGGGGGCGGGCATTCCCAGCGATGCAGGCAGCAGCCAGGCACCTCCCGGACCCTCCCCTGCCCCTCCTGGGCTGCGGCTCCTGCAGGCTGTTCTGCAAGCGTCTACCCGTCCTTTGTTCTTGGAGACAATACCGAGGGGCACCCGCCGTGCAGGGTGGAGAGACAGGCTTGCTGTCCTCCTGCCGCTGTCCTGCTACGGCGTCTGGAACCCCAGCCAGGGCTGTTGGCGGGACGGAGGGCACCTGGGCCAACTGCCTGCCATCGTGGCCGGAGGGCAATCTCCGGACAGGCTCCCCAAGTTCACCCTCTCAGCTGTGGTGTCGCAAACCCCATCATCCTAGGCTGGTGTGGGGAGCCGCCTGCATGTCTAGAAATTGCCCCCCTGCAGCTGGCGTCGTTCACTCTCCTCCTTCCCCTTCTCCCCTCCCTCTGGCCTCTCTGTTCCAGGCTCAACTGGGGCTTTACTGTTGATAACTCATCGTGCTGAGGCTGCAGTGGGATTTGAGGCTCCTGATTAGAGATCCGGGACCCACTGCCGGGGGGGGGCAGCCCCAAAGGTTGACGCACCCTCTCCCCAGGCCCTGCACCCACAGTGGCCTCCCCCTGGACATGGCTCTGCACACGGACCAGAGCCCCAGGGAAGGGCTGGTCCTGGTGGGTCCCGCCTGCCAGCCGTGAGTTTTGGCACCCAGCTCAGCAACGCCGAAACACGCCCACGCCACGAGACCGGCCCCCCTCTCCAGCCTCTCTCACCCTCCTGATCGCTTCTCAGTTTCGTGCTACGACCCCCGCCGCACGACCCTCTCACTGGGGAATCTTCCTTTCTGACAAAGAAAGAGAGGACTCTGGGGGCCGAGGACCCCGCGGGCACCTAGCGGCCTGGTCTCGTTCCCACTGCGTCCACTTGAACAGCCACCTTCTGGGCATCGGTGTGACGGTGATAAATATATTCAAACAGAAACAATGAATTGTTTGGAGAAAACGCTACTCACTTGCTCATTCGACAGATGTTCGCGGAGCACTGTGCTTGAGGTACGCTGTGGGCCTGGGACATTAGACCAGATCTAAACAGACACAAATACCCCCCCAGAGTGAACCCAGGCCAGGTGCCACACACAGACATGGGAAGACAGTGCCGCCGTGTGAGAATTCCTGAGGCCTGGGAGACAGCAGAGACGATGTCCCCAGACGAGGACCGTGGGAAGGGCTGGGCTGAGATTGCCAAGCTGACAGAGGCTGCCACACCCGGGACCGTCTGCGACCAGTGCCTGGCCAGCCATGATGGGGCCTTCTGTTTTTGTAACTTAAGCTTTTAATGACCGCAGAAATGCAGGTGCTTCTGAAGCAAGCACCCCACCCGGCGACCGTCACCGACAATTTTCCCCGCACTGTGGGCCACGCCCCGCCTCTTGGGCTCCGCTTCCTGCCACGCAATGAGACACCCATAGCCTTGACCTTCTCTGACCCTAACAAGGGCCGTAGGACCCGGGCTGGGGCAGGTCACGTTCGAAGGAATCAACGCATGTGTGTCGATTTTCAGAAACGACCTCCCTCGAAGCAAACAACCAAAATGCAAATTCCCCACCCATCCCCGCTCTCGCCTTGGTTCCAGTCCTTCCTCCTACGGGGCCTTGGAGGCGTGCGTGACGCAGGACGGTGACCTGCTACGCCGCGGAGGTGGGCAAGTCCCCCCTCCGGATGCAGAGCGAGACACAGCCCCTGCTGGCATCGCCGACCGGGTGAGACGCCCCCTGCCCAGCGCCTACAACAGAACGGATGGACGTGCTCCGCTTGGTAGAGGCCTCACATCGCCCCAGGGCGGGGGGACCTGAGGCTCCTGGAGCACTCAGACCCCTTGTCCCCGCTTCCCCTCACGGGCGACCTGAACGTTTTCTCAAAGGCGGAAGGGTTCGGACGCCTGGACGGCTGAACGGAGATGCTCCCTTCGCTTCTCTCACTGAGCTTGAAGGCTCTCGAATTGGGTTTTCCTAAAACTCACTGCGCCGGTTGCATGCACAAAACCACAGATGCTGCATTTTATGTGCAATTTAAGATATTCAGAAAGATGTTTTTGCCTATAAATGTTTTTTTCTGGCCTTGAGCACTGAATTTGGAAGCAAACTCTCATGCACATAGAGGAGGTGACTACACTGTGTTTCTTTAATGAATATTTTCTCCTGGATGCTATGAATCTGAATCTGCACACACCACTTAGCAGTTCTTCGCCAAGGCCCATAAGACATCCCCAGCGAAGGTCGCTGCCCCCCGGGGAAGGGTGTGGGGGCATGTCCTGCCCTCCCAGCTCGGTGCAGATGCAGCCCCCTCCCTCCCGGGACATCCGTGCCCCCACCAGCTCCGTCAAGCCAGAGAGGGGTTTTCAGGAAGCAGCCAAGGCAGAGGAAATATAAGCGATAAATCAATTTTGTTTGGGATTTCTCCCCTCCTCGCTAAACTTGGCTGAAGTAGTCTAATCCGGTGGGAACACCCAGGAATCGACGTTGCATTTCCGGCACCTGGTGGAAAGAGCCGGCTGCCTCTCCAAGAAGCCTCTGTCCACCTTCAGCCAGAGAAGCTTCCCTAGAGTCAGAGGAGACCGAGCGCCTTTCAGATGGTTCCTCGGGAGCAAACGTCAACCCCAACTGCACTAACCTCTCCCCAGGACCCACCTGGGATGAGTGTTAGACTTCAGTGTCTCTTGTCATTTCCTGGAACAGATACTGACTGACGATCAGGTTTAGATGCCGTGCAAGGCACATGGGCCACAGAGAGAGATGAGACACGGCCTCGTCACGGGGGATGGGGGAGACAGAGAGACAGAGACAGTAGGAGAGAGACAGAGAGGGAGAGAGACAGTGAGAGAGAGAGAGACAGAGGGGCTGGGGGAGAGAAAGAGAGGAAAGAAGAGAGTGCCAGGGAGAGGCTGGGCTGGGGTGGGGGACACAGGCCACCTTCTCCAAACCCCTCATTATCTCCCCGTCAGTGTCAGGAGCGCTGGTCAAAGGTCCGGCTTTTCTGCCCCTGGGAACTCCCTGCTTCCTCTCACCTTGAAGGGTGAGGCAGGAAAAGTGTCCCCGGCTGAGCTGCCCTCCTGATGTCACACAGCCTCAGCGTGTTGCCAATGTTTTTACATAACCCTCCAGCTCTCGCCATAAAACAGACCATAACACCCTGGCAACTGCACTTCAGTGAAGCTCTGTGCTATTATCAGGGCACGCCGCCTTCCAGGAGATGAATCACACTGCCGGAATGGCCAAGCGGCTGCCTGAACTAAACTTGCCTCCCCTCGTGGCTCCAGCTGAGTTGCAAAGACCGGAGAAGCCGGGGCTCGTGAGAGCCGCTCCGGAGCAGTGCCAGGAGTCCCGCGGTGAGCAGAAGGCGCCGGGAAGGTCGAGGATGCTCTGCGTGGCTCGGGCAGCCCCTCCCCCGGGGCTGGCACCCTGCCTCCCCTCCAGAGCTGCTGCCGGGGGCCTGGCTGCACCCCAACCCTCCTGGGAGGATGGCGCTCCTGCGGGAAACCCCGAGACGACCCCACACCTTCCCCCCACACACCGCAGGCCGGCAGCGTGCAGGGCCGGAGTCCGCACAGTCCCCGCTCTCAGACACCTCCCACCTGAGCCTGCCACCGACACTTTCTGGAGGAGGTTTGCTGGGGCTGCCAAGGCAGAAGCCAGAACCGCCAGCGCCGAGCAGAAAGAGGACGCCTGCTGCGGATGCAGACACACAAACTTTCTCCTTCTTCCTGGCATCTCGGCGCAGCGCGAGCCGGGAGCAGCAGCCGTATTCTGCTCTGCGGCATCCCGAAGTGGAAAAGTACCTGTTCTCCCCAGCTGCGGCCTCCCGCCCTGGCCTGCCTGACGCCGACCCGCACCTGCTCGTGGC
>NW_012151230.1:644201-646870 GCF_000956105.1 Propithecus coquereli | reverse complement strand
TCTCAAACTGAGTTTTCCTAAAACTCACTGCGCCGGTTGCATGCACAAAACCACAGATGCTGCATTTTATGTGCAATTTAAGATATTCAGAAAGATGTTTTTGCCTATAAATGTTTTTTTCTGGCCTTGAGCACTGAATTTGGAAGCAAACTCTCATGCACATAGAGGAGGTGACTACACTGTGTTTCTTTAATGAATATTTTCTCCTGGATGCTATGAATCTGAATCTGCACACACCACTTAGCAGTTCTTCGCCAAGGCCCATAAGACATCCCCAGCGAAGGTCGCTGCCCCCCGGGGAAGGGTGTGGGGGCATGTCCTGCCCTCCCAGCTCGGTGCAGATGCAGCCCCCTCCCTCCCGGGACATCCGTGCCCCCACCAGCTCCGTCAAGCCAGAGAGGGGTTTTCAGGAAGCAGCCAAGGCAGAGGAAATATAAGCGATAAATCAATTTTGTTTGGGATTTCTCCCCTCCTCGCTAAACTTGGCTGAAGTAGTCTAATCCGGTGGGAACACCCAGGAATCGACGTTGCATTTCCGGCACCTGGTGGAAAGAGCCGGCTGCCTCTCCAAGAAGCCTCTGTCCACCTTCAGCCAGAGAAGCTTCCCTAGAGTCAGAGGAGACCGAGCGCCTTTCAGATGGTTCCTCGGGAGCAAACGTCAACCCCAACTGCACTAACCTCTCCCCAGGACCCACCTGGGATGAGTGTTAGACTTCAGTGTCTCTTGTCATTTCCTGGAACAGATACTGACTGACGATCAGGTTTAGATGCCGTGCAAGGCACATGGGCCACAGAGAGAGATGAGACACGGCCTCGTCACGGGGGATGGGGGAGACAGAGAGACAGAGACAGTAGGAGAGAGACAGAGAGGGAGAGAGACAGTGAGAGAGAGAGAGACAGAGGGGCTGGGGGAGAGAAAGAGAGGAAAGAAGAGAGTGCCAGGGAGAGGCTGGGCTGGGGTGGGGGACACAGGCCACCTTCTCCAAACCCCTCATTATCTCCCCGTCAGTGTCAGGAGCGCTGGTCAAAGGTCCGGCTTTTCTGCCCCTGGGAACTCCCTGCTTCCTCTCACCTTGAAGGGTGAGGCAGGAAAAGTGTCCCCGGCTGAGCTGCCCTCCTGATGTCACACAGCCTCAGCGTGTTGCCAATGTTTTTACATAACCCTCCAGCTCTCGCCATAAAACAGACCATAACACCCTGGCAACTGCACTTCAGTGAAGCTCTGTGCTATTATCAGGGCACGCCGCCTTCCAGGAGATGAATCACACTGCCGGAATGGCCAAGCGGCTGCCTGAACTAAACTTGCCTCCCCTCGTGGCTCCAGCTGAGTTGCAAAGACCGGAGAAGCCGGGGCTCGTGAGAGCCGCTCCGGAGCAGTGCCAGGAGTCCCGCGGTGAGCAGAAGGCGCCGGGAAGGTCGAGGATGCTCTGCGTGGCTCGGGCAGCCCCTCCCCCGGGGCTGGCACCCTGCCTCCCCTCCAGAGCTGCTGCCGGGGGCCTGGCTGCACCCCAACCCTCCTGGGAGGATGGCGCTCCTGCGGGAAACCCCGAGACGACCCCACACCTTCCCCCCACACACCGCAGGCCGGCAGCGTGCAGGGCCGGAGTCCGCACAGTCCCCGCTCTCAGACACCTCCCACCTGAGCCTGCCACCGACACTTTCTGGAGGAGGTTTGCTGGGGCTGCCAAGGCAGAAGCCAGAACCGCCAGCGCCGAGCAGAAAGAGGACGCCTGCTGCGGATGCAGACACACAAACTTTCTCCTTCTTCCTGGCATCTCGGCGCAGCGCGAGCCGGGAGCAGCAGCCGTATTCTGCTCTGCGGCATCCCGAAGTGGAAAAGTACCTGTTCTCCCCAGCTGCGGCCTCCCGCCCTGGCCTGCCTGACGCCGACCCGCACCTGCTCGTGGCAAAACAGGCCCAGCAGAGCCGGGCTTTGAATAGACGCCCCTGAGGACCCTGGAGCTCCCAGGCGCCACAACCTGGTTCACTTAGGTGGCCGATTCCTGCCTAGCCCCTGCCGTGCACAAGTCACAGGTCATGGCCCCGTGATTCTCCCACAGCAAAACTTCCTGGCACGGCCCCAACCATCCCCAGACCGGGAGGCCGTCGGGACCTGTGGTCACAGCGTGGTGGACACCCCTGGAGCCTCAAAGGCAAAGGACACCCCCAGCAACCTCCGCAGGGCAGCATCCCACCCGCCTTCAAAGAGGGCCGGGAAGTGAGTCCAGTCTGAGCCCTGACGCCCCACAGCTCCTGGGAACACAAAGCTTGCCCCCCTCGCTCCCGGGCCCGGGCGCTGCCTGCCCTTCAAGCAGGTGCAGAGAGGCTCAAGCTGTCCTGGGGAACAAGCCTGGAGTCATCGCTGGGGGGTGCGGGTGGTCCCCAAGGGTGGTCCCCAAGGGTGGTCCCCAAGGGTCCACGGGGTGAGCGAATGTTTGGCCGGGCAGAAAGGATGCCCGGAGGGCCGTCCCCTTCCTTCCCTTCCCTGTCTGCCTCCAGCTTCTCCCTCCCAAGGTGGCACAGAGGAGCCTCTACCCATGCGCAGCTGGGCCATCCCGGCGCTGGGGTCGACCTGGGTTCCAGCGGCTGGGACACAGTGTGTGTCCCTCGCTCCTGGACGCCCCCCGCCCGCCCGCGCCCCCGCCCAGCCCCGTCCCGGCGGGACGGCC
>NW_012151230.1:636649-643081 GCF_000956105.1 Propithecus coquereli | reverse complement strand
GGACCCCTCCCTGCCCCACCAGGCCCAACCTCGGGACGAGGCCAAGGGCGCGTCCCTGGCCGGGGCTGCGGGGCCTGCTCCGGGTGGGTCTCCGGGAAGACCCCTTCCCCACCACCCCATCTCTAACCGGCCCGCACTGGCGTTTCATAGAGGACACAGCTGGGATCCAGGGCGGGGAAAGACCACCGGGTCACAGCGCCGCCGCCCAGCGCGGGTTCAAAGAACGGAAGCCCCAAAAGGCGGGAGTTTCTGTCTGTCTGGTTCACGCGGTATCTGACACAGCTGGTGTTCAGTGCATATTTGTTGAATGAATAAATGACAGAACATTTATAAAGACCTTACTTTGTGCAGGGCCCTCGATGTACAGAGATGAGCAGGACAAGTTCTCCAGAGCTTCACGGCTCTTGGCCCTGTGTGTGTCTGTGTGTGTGAATATGTATCTATGTATGTGTGCATGAGTGTGTGTATGTCTGTGTGTGTAAATATGTGTGTGCATGTGTGCATGAGTGCAGGTGCATGTGTCTGTGTGTGAATATGTGTGCATGTGTGCATGAGTGTGTGCATGTGTCTGTGTGTGAATATGTATGTGTGCATGTGTGCATGTGTCTGTGTGTAAATATGTATCTATGTATGTGTGCATGTGTGCATGAATGTGTGCATGTCTGTGTGTGTGAATATGTATGTGTGCATGAGTGTGTGTGCATGTGTCTGTGTCTGTGAATATGTATGTGTGCGTGTGTGCATGAGTGTGTGTGCATGTCTGTGTGTGTAAATATGCATGTGCATGTGTGCATGAGTGTGTGCATGTCTTGTGTAACTATGTATGTGCATGTGTACATGAGTGCATGTGCATGTGTCTCTGTGTAAATATGTATCTGTGTGTGCATATGTGCATGAGTGTGTGTGCATGTGTCTGTGAATATGTATGTGTGCATGTGTGCATGAGTGTGTGCATGTGTGTGTGTAAATATGTATCTATGTATCTGTGCATGTGTGCATGAGTGTGCATGTGTCTGTGAATATGTATGTGTGCGTGTGTGCATGTGTGTGCATGTGTCTGTGTGTGTGGTTGCATGTGCATGTGTTTTTGCATGTGTGTGTCTGTATGTATGAATGTCTATCTGTGCATGTGTCTCTGTATGTGTGCATATGTATCTGTGCATGTGTACATGGGTGTGTGCATGTGTCTGTGTATGCATGTGCCTGTGTCTGCATGCGTGTGTGTGTCTGTGGGTGCATTGTCCATGTGTGTGTATGTGTGTGTTTGTGTGTATGGGGACTCTGAGGGTTCTGGCTCCTAGACCATATTCTCTTCTCCAAACATACGTGTCCTGACATCGGCACGCCAGCCTATCCAGCGTGGAGGTTTCCTCCCCTTGGCAGGTGCTGGCAAGTGCTAGAAGACCCATTTCTCCTTTCTTTGTCAAGACATTCTTTTCTTTCTGAGGACATTTGTCTTGGGAAAGTCAGAGGACCCCCACCAGGAAGGACCCAGTCTTTGGGACGGAGGCCAGCAGTCCGCGGGTGTTCACCATAGAAATCACGTGTTCTGGGATGGAGCCTGGGAATACCGTTGTAATCATCACTCCGGGAGAATCTTACAGTGCAGCAAGTTTGATAAACACTGGTCTGTTTTTGACAAATAGCCACTCCCATGACCCTCCTTAAGAAATACTGTATTTTCTTGTGTGTTAAATGCCAGGTTGTATGATGTTTCCAATCTTGCACAGATGGCCATCAGAATAGTGATGCAGGTAGCCAGCACGTATGCAGGGCTAGGGTCCTGCCAGGCTCTGCGCTGGGTCCCTTACGGGTATAAGCTGATCAGCACTAACAGCAACCCCAGTAAGGTACAAACCGCTACTCTCTAATTTCCCACATGAGGAAACTGAGGCACCAAAACGTAAATGCCTTGCTCAAGGTCGCACTGGTGGCAAAGCATGAGTCTGGGATTCAGGCCCAGACAATTCGGCTCCAGACTCAGATTTATTAGCCCCTGTTGCTCGAGAAAAAAATGAAAGCACTTTTCATTACACGTTTATTGAAAGTGACGTTGAAGTGGTATTGCAGGAGA
Source organism: Propithecus coquereli (assembly GCF_000956105.1). Taxonomy (NCBI): domain Eukaryota; kingdom Metazoa; phylum Chordata; class Mammalia; order Primates; family Indriidae; genus Propithecus; species Propithecus coquereli. The sequence continues at coordinate 641,007 of NW_012151230.1, read as the reverse complement.
AAACGTTACTTTGTTCGCGCGAACACTAATGCATTTTACCTGCTTTCTAAACGCTCGCAGGAAACGATACATCCTGACCGCATGTCGGGATTTGGCTGGATTTCGTCGGAAACACAAGCACGTGTTTAGACAGGGGAAATGGGGCATTTTGCGGGGGGTGAAAGCATCTCACACTCCAGCAAACCAGTGTTTGTTTGATTTTCTAAATATCCTGAATGCTCAGCTGGGAGCTGGGAGGTAGGAGGCATGCCCACAGGGAGAGGCACCCCCTGTTGGGGGCATGAGGCTCGAGAACTCGCAGGGACCCTGCGCCCCCCACCCAGGCAGCCGGCCCCTTCGGGATGCGTGCGCACGCCGGTTGTTGGTGCAGGGAGAGCCCGGGTGGTATCGCAGACACCCCTGGGGGGGCGTTGGCAGATGGGGAGTCACATGATCACTCGCTGCCACACCCAGGAAGGGCCGGCCCTCATGTGGACGTGGGGACACAGGCCAAGGGAAGACCAAGGCGTGGAAATCCGAAATGAGCCCGGGGAGAGGAAGCGCTAGGTTCTTCACCATCGGTGAGGTCAAACTCTGCTGGGAGCTGAGAGTCGGTTACTTCACACAAATCTGAACAGAATTCACTCCTAGTCAGACCCTGCTCTCTCCTCAAACCAGACTGAAACTCGAGCGTCACCAACGTGGCTCCTTTCTACATCCTGGAAACGGGGGCGTTTCTCTCTCGTGGTTCCACCCAGGCACACGGCACGCGCGTTTAAACATCTACTCGGACCAGCCGGAGATACTGGGTTCTGCTGCGGTAGCAAGCGACGCTCTGACCGCACTGGCCTGGGCAGTACGGGGTTATTTCTCGAACACAATGTGCGTCCACGCTGGTCAACAGGGGTGTTCTGCCGCCTGCAGTCGCTCAGCGCGGCGGCGTGAATGTGGCCAACAGCTGTGCCAAAGGGAGAGAACTGGGGGTCTCCCCCGCCGCTAGGTGCCCAGCCTGGAAGTGACACTTGCTATTTCCGCTCGTAGCTCACTGCACAGAGGACGTCGTTCGTACTGACACCCCCAGCACGAACGGTGGGGTAGGAGGTGAAATCCGACCATGTGCTTGGAAGAGGGAGGACTGGAGATATTTTGGTGAGCAGCGTTCTCGATCAGCACAGCAGCCTTCCGGCAAATGAGGGTTTTATTCCAAACGCACCCACACCCCCAAATGCCAGGCTCCCCTGGTGCATTGCTAAATTAGAGTTTAATGCAACCTCGTCACGGAAGAGGAGACTAAAGCAAAAAATGGTGAATTCTGGTTTGGACCAAACTCATAGATGAGGTTGATGTCAGACACCTGCCTCACCTTCCTGAGCACAGGGAGGACGGTGGGGCTCCTCCTCCGGGAGGCTCCGAGCGTGGGCAGAGGCCGTGTGGGCCACGTTCTCGCTGGGTAACTGACTTCCAAGTGCTGAGCCACAGAAACCCACAGACAGCTCCAGTTCAGGCCGGGAGAGAAAGTGGGGTGCGAATGATACCCCAGAAACCCGACACCCATCCTCTCTCCCCCGACTCAGACTCAGGCAGCAGATCTGACTGTAGGTGGGTTTAAAGAGACAACAGCGATGTCTGTGGCCGTTTGTTCATTAGCCCCCCCGTTCCACTGTTGGACGCCCCGTGTGACAGCCGGCAGCCCACAGCCCATCGCCTCCGCAGACGGGCACAGCAGTCCCCGGGCAGGTGATGGGGCCGCAGCTCACGAAAGATTCGGGGAGACTCAAAATCCACAGGCCAAGCCACCGCCTGCCCTCTCCAGGCAGAAAAACCAAGTCCCCAAGAGACAACAGGAGGGGGAGCTGGTACCAGGATGAATATGTGTGTGAGAGAGGGACAGAGAGAGGGAGGGAGAGAGGGAGGGAGAGAGGGAGGGAGAATTGGGGAGGAACAGAAGGGAGTCATAATGCAAATGGAAGGCTTTCTGCTTCATTTTCTACTCTCTTTTCTCCCCAAAACATTCTAAGAGGGTTTAGAATTTGAGGGTTTCCTCGCTGCTGGAATTGGATTCATCCCTTCGGTCCCGAAGCTGACCCAGCCCCATGGCTGGCGCAATCCCTGTTCCCTGGAGTCATTGTCAACAGGGTCAAATGCCTGTTCCCTGCGGGTCTCTTCTGGAGAACAAAAACCTCCTCTAGGAAGGTTTCAGTTTTTGACTTAATTTACTTATCCAATACTGAAAGAGCACCCACCATGTGACAGATATGCTCTAAAATACAAAAATTCATCTGCCTAACCTTCCTACTAACCCTTCGAGTGGGAGCATCATGACTCTGCCCCTCTTATAGATCAGGAACTAGAGGCACAGAGACGTTTAGTAACTTGCCTAAAGTCACACAGCAGACGGGGCGAGGACTCAACCCGGGCAGTCTGGCTCCAGGGTTCCGCTTTTAAGCTCTACTCTAAGCTACCTCTGCTGCCAGCGAACTATCCTAAGATATATTGTTTCTTTTCCTATATTCAAGATTAATTTTTCCTGTTTTCTACTGGCATGATGCCAATAATGGTTCCCTTCATCATGAATGCTTGGGCTGGTGAATCATTAATCTCATTAATCTAGTCAAACCACGGCCAAACCGTGGCTTAAAACCACAGCGGTCGGTCGTGCGGCACGTGAGTCTGCGATCAGGCAGCACTGACCAGGGAGGACTCAGCTCCGCTCCGGATGTCTGGGTGCAGACGTCGGGGCTCCCTCCGGCAGGTGCTGGGGGAAGCGGGGTCACCTGGAGCGTCACTCACTCACCTGTCTGCAGGTTGCTGCAGCGAACGCCGGACGCGGAGCCGTGGGCTGCGACGCTGGCCCCTCAACCCGCCTGCGCTTCCTCACAACATGGCCGCCGGGTCCGCGCACAGCCTCCGAGAGAGATGCAGGCGGAAGCTGCCCACTGTCTGCGGCCCAGCTTTGGAAGTCACGTGGTGTTGCTGCCACCGCGCAGACTCCAGGGGAGGGAACTCAGACCCCACCCCTTCAGGGCAGACGCGTAAAGAACCTGGACTGTTTTAACATCCCTCTGCCAGGGATGGAAGGATGAGCCCTGAGCAGTCGGAGGAAACGTCTCCTGCACCCGCAGCGGTCGGAGCGCGTGGATACTTGAATTTACCGCCGGCTGCGTGGAGGACTAGCACCTGCTGGCGCCAGGGCTCTCGCATCTATGGGCGTCTTGACTGCATTTACATTTAACAACTCTGCCATGAGCAGGGGTGCGTCTAACATCACAAACCCGGGACCGGAGTCCAGTGGGGCGGACACTGTCATTTGCTTACGTGACACCCTTTCCTTTCCTGACACAACAGCCTCGATTCCTTCACGTAGCAACAAACGCCTCTTGCCCGCCAGTGCCCATTCCAGACCAAGAAGTAAATCTTGACCATCCAACCCAACCCAACCTACGACAGGTCTATGATGGTTGTGTTATCCATCCACGGCCAACAGCGTGTCGGCGGAAGTCGGCAGAGTGAGGCTTGTAGGGCGGGTTTTCCTCCTTGATTGAAAGTCTGGCCTCTTTCTCCTGTGCCCTTTCCTTTTGTCTTCTCTGGAACGCAGATGTGATGCCCGGAAGAGCAGCAGCTATTTGCTGACCATGAAGCCACAGCACACGGATGAAAGTGGACAGGGAAGGACGGCAGAGCAGAAACACGGAGGGAGGAGGGTCCCTGGCAGCGCTGTCTCTGGAACCGTGTGCTGTGAGATAAGTGAGCTGCTCCTGGATGGAGCCGCACCGGCGAGGCTTTCTGTCCCACGTTCCTAATCGATGCACCTAACAAGCTACCCACCCGCAGAGCAGGCCATCTGAGCCACTCAGTCACCCTCCACGAGCACGGCTGCCGTGGCTCTCAGAGTCATTTAACTCCCGTGAGCGCTGATCATCCCAGCCAGAGAACAAGGATGAGGCACCTCCCGACGCACGCGTGGATTCCGGGCCGTGCGTCGGCGGAGAAGATCCCGCCGTGACGGAAGGAAAGCGAGGCGACGAAGCCGTCTTACTTTCTGGGGTGGCCGCCGCGGAAAGCCGCAAGCAGGGGCTCGAGCGGCTGACGGCTCTTCTCCGCCCCGGAGGTGGAGTGCAGGCTCCAGTGCCCGCGGGGCCCTCCGTGGCCTTCCACGGCCCGTCCTCCCCGTGTGCCTCGTGGCCGTCCCCCTGTGCGTGTGTCCTCGTCCGCTCATCCTGCAAGTGGGGTCCAGGCCCATGTGTCCTCCCACCTGCCGGAACCGGGACCTCGGACTCAGGCCCAGGAACAGGGGCAGCAGCCTCCCGCCGGCCACAAAGCCCACACGTGTGAGGTCGCAGCCTGCGACACGTCCAGCCCTGGGAGCTCCGCTGCCCGAG
>NW_012151230.1:632150-636599 GCF_000956105.1 Propithecus coquereli | reverse complement strand
TCCTGGATGGAGCCGCACCGGCGAAGCTTTCTGTCCCACGTTCCTAATCGATGCACCTAACAAGCTACCCACCCGCAGAGCAGGCCATCTGAGCCCCTCAGTCACCCTCCATGAGCACGGCTGCCGTGGCTCTTGGAGTCATTTAACTCCCGTGAGCGCTGATCATCCCAGCCAGAGAACAAGGATGAGGCACCTCCCGACGCACGCGTTCCAAGCAAGGGGCATTTAGTGACTGTCACTAGCAAAGCTGTTTGCCACCCCGATACCTGGTCCAGCACTTAGGCAGTGCACACAGATCCTCTGGGACCGGGAGTGGTGGCGTTTGCCATTGGAGGCCCCCAGGGGACCCCGACAGCAGCTGGCATCTGTGTAGACGCTCTAGAAGGCAGAGCCGGGAAGGAGCATGCCCAGCCACTGCCCGGCCGGGTCACACACACGGTCACCCAGACGCACGGGTGCGATGTGCCTTGGGGAGCGGGGTGGGAGGAAGTCCTGAGCGTGTCGTCTGCAGCCCTGGTGGGAGGTGCCTCGGCAGGAGAGAAGTGGGCGCCGTGTCCGAGAGGGGCCAACGCGCGGCTCGTGTCCCGGGGAGCGGCGGTGGCAATGTGTGGAAGCAGAGGCCGGTGGGGAGGTGACTGCCCAGCCTGTCTGTCCTCCCCTCCCCTGTCTGTCCTCCCCAGGGACAGGGAGGGACTGGGCCGGCAGCCGTCGGATTAAGGGTAACTGAGATCATCCTCTCCCTCCAGCCGAGGCCCAGGGATGAGGCTGAGCCACAGGGACCCCAGGAACGCGTGGATTCCGGGCCATGCGTCGGCGGAGAAGATCCCGCCGTGACGGAAGGAAAGCGAGGCGACGAAGCCGTCTTACTTTCTGGGGCGGCCACCGTGGAGAGCCGCAAGCCGGGGCTCGAGCGGCTGACGGCTCTTCTCCGCCCCGGAGGTGGAGTGCCGGGTCCAGTGCCCGCGGGGCCCTCCGTGGCCTTCCACAGCCCGTCCTCCCTGTGTGCCTCGTGGCCGTCCCCCTGTGCGTGTGTCCTCGTCCCCTCGTCCTGCAAGTGGGGTCCAGGCCCATCTGTCCTCCCACCTGCCGGAACCGGGACCTCGGGCTCAGCCCCGGGAACAGGGGCAGCAGCCTCCCGCCGGCCACAAAGCCCACACGTGTGAGGTCGCAGCCTGCGACACGTCCAGCCCTGGGAGCTCCGCTGCCCGAGTGGGTCCCGCCCGGCAGGTGCGCTGAGCCGTGGCACTGAGTCCCGGGAGCCAGAAAACCAGGACGCCCACTTCACCGTAAAGCTGGCCTTGGCCCCAGGCCAGGGGAGGCTCCCACTCCCTCCCTCAGAGACCGAGTTTGCCCACCGGGCAGGGGCAGGCTGGTGCCGTCCTTGGAGGCCGAGCCTCACAGAGCAGAGGGGCTGTCCTCGGGGACACGTCGCTCCCAGCGCAGAGAGCTGTGCCCTGTGTCCTGGGCAGGTCGTCCTGCTCTGGCAGGCGTGAGCAGGACGTCAGAGAGGATGTGGACCCCTCTCCCATGGATTCCGGCCTGTGTGGGTCCCCAGGGAAGCAGAGACACCCAGCCCCCTGCAGGTCCCTGATGGTGGCCTTGGTCTCTGCAGCCCCTCAGGAGCGCGGCGTTGCTGCGGGTTTACTGCACTTTGGGGCAGAAGCGGTTCCGGTGGCTCACACCCGGGCTTCCCCACAGCAGCCCTCACACCACAGGTCAGGGAACAACGTGTGGATCCCGCCAGCCGCCGAGTGGGCCTGTCCCAGTGTGCACCCGGGGACTGGAGAGAACCGTGGCGGGGCCCGGGGACCCTCTGGACCCACCGCGCATCAGGCCTGAGCCTAAACTCCCTGGACCGTGTCGCTGCACCAGGGCCTCCCCTGCCTTCGGGGGTCTGCACCAGCTCACGCCTGGGACTGGCGGGGGCCGTGACACCGTGTGGTTCAGGTGAGGTTGTTGCTAACCTCGCGCTTTGTGTTTGTACAGACCGGGTAAGAATTCGGTAGGCTTCCTACCGCCTTCCTGCCAGCACCGCCAGCGCTGTGGGTCTGCAGCGCCCCCTCATTCCGGTTTCACTTTCTGTGGTTTCCGTTACCCATGGTAGACTGCGGTCCAAAAGTATTAAATGAGAAATACCAGAAATAAATGATTCATAAGTTTTAAATTGCGCTTCCTTCTGTGGCCGCATCCAGCATATGTTCCCTCCGCCACATCTCACAGCTCAGTCCTCTCCCACAGCTCCGGTCCCCGACCCCCCAGGCGTGCTGGAGCCGAGAGGAACCCCCACTCCCCCCAGGGGTGCTGGAGCCAAGAGGGACCCCCCCACTCCCCCCAGGGGTGCTGGAGCTGAGAGGGACCCCCACCTCCCCCCTCCACACGCAGATGTGTTTCTGAGGTCAGGCCTGAGGTCAGGCTCCAGGAGGGCGCATGGCCACCTGCCAGAGACAGAGACAGAGGCGGCCACACGGGGCTGGGGCCGCTTACTCCGCCTCCAGAGCTGTTGCCAGAGTTTCAGGGACACTGTTGGCTGCCCGACATCACATTGTAGCTCTGCTAAAATTTATTCGTGGTCCCCAAGTCGACACCCACTGTTCTGTCCTGGTCACTCACAGACAGGGCTGTGTGAAACCTGAGACATCCTCGGCTGAGCTGCAGTGAGGCCATGCCCTGCCTTCCTGTTCCTGCTTTCAGAGTAAATGATGTCATCATTTAAACTCCTGGAGCCAGCTATGCCTGAAGCCCCTGATGCATTACACAACTCCTGGTTATATAAATCCAAATACTTCCTGTTTTGATTAAGCCAGGTTTCTGCCGCTTGCTAACAAAATCTACCTTATTAACACAAAACCCAATCTCAGGAGAGATGCCGGGGCGGGGGGGGAGTGGATTTCTTTCTTCTAAGATATGGCTCCCCCGGGAATCACAGAGGGACTTTCTCCAACTTCCCAAGGGGCTTGTCAAGCCAGTGCCCCTGCAGGCGGCGAGGCTCAGCGCCAGGGGCCGGGACCTGCAGACAGCAGGAGCAGGGAGGGACGCAGTCCATGCCGCCCTCCCAGGACACCCCTGCCGTCTGCGTAATGACACTGAGAGCGTCCCCCGCCCCTCCTGGCAGTCGCCGCAACGCAGGTTTCTCAGCTGACTCCGCGAAGACGTGCCACAGAGCAGAGCCTCCTGCAGAGATTTATGGCTGTCGTTTGTACACGAGGCGCTCGCGGACACCGCGCTCCTGCGCCGCCTTTCCGTGGTACTCAGCGTGAAGGAGCCAGCTGTTGCAAGTCACAGCGCACGTCCTCGTAAATCAGACGTGTCGGCGCGACTTCCGAGGGGCCGGCTCCGGCCTCGCGGCGGGGCCCTTGGCTTCGCTCACTCCTGGGGGGAGCGGGCGGCGGCCCCGCTGTCTGAGCCCCACGCGCGGGAAAGCTGCGCATGAGGAAGGAGGAATGGACAGTGAGCCCGTCGTGTCTTCTGAGGTCGCTTCCCTCACTGTCCCAGAGTCTCGGCCCCGCGGGGTCCCGCGACCGGCTGACACCTTCAGCCAGCGTGTGCACAGCTCGCCTCTTCAGCTGTTCGCGTTCCAGCCCCGACGCGGCCTCTCTGGAGCGGCGGCTCCCTGGCGGCTGAGGCAGGCACCGCGCACACACGCACACGCAAACACAGGTGCATGCAGGCACACATGTGCACATCCACACGTGCAAACACATATGCCCACACGTGCACACGCACATGCACACACGTGGTCCCCGTGTCCCAGCATCCCTCACGGCACTCGGGTATCTCCGTGCGCGTGTGTTGAGGAGTCGGTAGCTTCTCTCCGGCGTCAGATGGGAGCCTCCCGAGGGCAGGGCCCCCACTGCCCTGCTCAGCGCCGCCCCCAGGGGCAGCTGCGGTGAGTACCCGTGTGTGGGAGCAGATTCCACAGCGAGTTCAGCTCCCTGTTCCGGGGCCGGAGGGGAGGAGCCGGTAGGTGAGAACACGCAGCGCCAGGGCTTGCTGCTGGGGGCGGAGGGACAGCAACCCTGACCCCCTTCCTCCCAAGAGGCCGAGCAGGGACCCGGTGACGGCAGCGATGTCCTAGAGCAGCGGGAATCACCCTCGGAGGGCGGAACTCCCCTGCGGGAGCTGAACCCCCAAGATCCCTGCCCTGGGTGGAGGTGGGGGATGGGAGCCATCGAGTGAGGGGGGAAGGTGCTGCCGGGTGAGCCCACAGAGGGGCCGCGGAGAAGACCAGGCCGGTGCAGAGGCCGATGGCCCCCAAGGCCATCAGTCACAGGGACCCCACCTGGCTCGCTGTTTTCTAAGGAAAAAAAACATTTAAAATGACCTGTAACAGGGCCGGGCGCGGTGGCTCATGCCTGTAATCCTAGCTTTCTGGGAGGCCGAGGCGGGAGGATTGTTTGAGCTCAGGAGTTCGAAACCAGCCTGAGCAAGAACGAGACCCCGTCTCTACTA
>NW_012151230.1:631284-632100 GCF_000956105.1 Propithecus coquereli | reverse complement strand
CCCTCCGGCAGGTGCTGGGGGAAGCGGGGTCACCTGGAGCGTCACTCACTCACCTGTCTGCAGGTTGCTGCAGCGAACGCCGGACGCGGAGCCGTAGGCTGCGGCGCTGGCCCCTCAACCCGCCTGCGCTTCCTCACAACATGGCCGCCGGGTCCGCGCACAGCCTCCGAGAGAGATGCAGGCGGAAGCTGCCCACTGTCTGCGGCCCAGCTTTGGAAGTCACGTGGTGTTGCTGCCACCGCGCAGACTCCAGGGGAGGGAACTCAGACCCCACCCCTTCAGGGCAGACGCGTAAAGAACCTGGACTGTTTTAACATCCCTCTGCCAGGGATGGAAGGATGAGCCCTGAGCAGTCGGAGGAAACGTCTCCTGCACCCGCAGCGGTCGGAGCGCGTGGATACTTGAATTTACCGCCGGCTGCGTGGAGGACTAGCACCCGCTGGCGCCAGGGCTCTCGCGTCTATGGGCGTCTTGACTGCATTTACATTTAACAACTCTGCCCTGAGCAGGGGTGTCTAACATCACAAACCCGGGACCGGAGTCCCGTGGGGCGGACACTGTCATTTGCTTACGTGACACCCTTTCCTTTCCTGACACAACAGCCTCGATTCCTTCACGTAGCAACAAACGCCTCTTGCCCACCAGTGCCCATTCCAGACCAAGAAGTAAATCTTGACCAACCCAACCCAACCCAACCCACGACAGGTCTATGATGGTCGTGTTATCCATCCACGGCCAACGGTGTATCGGCGGAAGTCGGCAGAGTGAGGCTTGTAGGGCGGGTTTTCCTCCTTGATTGAAAGTCTGGCCTCTTTC
>NW_012151230.1:626528-630229 GCF_000956105.1 Propithecus coquereli | reverse complement strand
GGAACAGGGGCAGCAGCCTCCCGCCGGCCACAAAGCCCACACGTGTGAGGTCGCAGCCTGCGACACGTCCAGCCCTGGGAGCTCCGCTGCCCGAGTGGGTCCCGCCCGGCAGGTGCGCTGAGCCGTGGCACTGAGTCCCGGGAGCCAGAAAACCAGGACGCCCACTTCACCGTAAAGCTGGCCTTGGCCCCAGGCCAGGGGAGGCTCCCACTCCCTCCCTCAGAGACCGAGTTTGCCCACCGGGCAGGGGCAGGCTGGTGCCGTCCCTGGAGGCCGAGCCTCGCAGAGCAGAAGGGCTGTCCTCGGGGACACGTCGCTCCCAGCGCAGAGAGCTGTGCCCTGTGTCCTGGGCAGGTCGTCCTGCTCTGGCAGGCGTGAGCAGGACGTCAGAGAGGATGTGGACCCCTCTCCCGCGGGATTCCGGCCTGTGTGGGTCCCCAGGGAAGCAGAAACACCCAGCCCCCTGCAGGTCCCTGATGGTGGCCTTGGTCTCTGTAGCCCCTCAGGAGCGCGGCGTTGCTGCGGGTTTACTGCACTTTGGGGCAGAAGCGGTTCCGGTGGCTCACACCCGGGCTTCCCCACAGCAGCCCTCACACCACAGGTCAGGGAACAACGTGTGGATCCCGCCAGCCGCCGAGTGGGCCTGTCCCAGTGTGCACCCGGGGACTGGAGAGAACCGTGGCGGGGCCCGGGGACCCTCTGGACCCACCGCGCATCAGGCCTGAGCCTAAACTCCCTGGACCGTGTCGCTGCACCAGGGCCTCCCCTGCCTTCGGGAGTCTGCACCAGCTCACGCCTGGGACTGGCCGAGGGGCCGTGACACCGTGTGGTTCAGGTGAGGTCGTTGCTAACCTCGCGCTTTGTGTTTATACAGACCGGGTAAGAATTCGGTAGGCTTCCTACCGCCTTCCTGCCAGCACCGCCAGCGCTGTGGGTCTGCAGCGCCCCCTCATTCCGGTTTCACTTTCTGTGGTTTCCGTTACCCATGGTAGACTGCGGTCCAAAAGTATTAAATGAGAAATACCAGAAATAAATGATTCATAAGTTTTAAATTGCGCTTCCTTCTGTGGCCGCATCCAGCATATGTTCCCTCCGCCACATCTCACAGCTCAGTCCTCTCCCACAGCTCCGGTCCCCGACCCCCCAGGCGTGCTGGAGCCGAGAGGAACCCCCACTCCCCCCAGGGGTGCTGGAGCCAAGAGGGACCCCCCCACTGCCCCCAGGGGTGCTGGAGCTGAGAGGGACCCCCACCTCCCCCCTCCACACGCAGATGTGTTTCTGAGGTCAGGCCTGAGGTCAGGCTCCAGGAGGGCGCGTGGCCACCTGCCAGAGACAGAGACAGAGGCGGCCACACGGGGCTGGGGCCGCTTACTCCGCCTCCAGAGCTGTTGCCAGAGTTTCAGGGACACTGTTGGCTGCCCGACATCACATTGTAGCTCTGCTAAAATTTATTCGTGGTCCCCAAGTCGACACCCACTGTTCTGTCCTGGTCACTCACAGACAGGGCTGTGTGAAACCTGAGACATCCTCGGCTGAGCTGCAGTGAGGCCATGCCCTGCCTTCCTGTTCCTGCTTTCAGAGTAAATGATGTCATCATTTAAACTCCTGGAGCCAGCTATGCCTGAAGCCCCTGATGCATTACACAACTCCTGGTTATATAAATCCAAATACTTCCTGTTTTGATTAAGCCAGGTTTCTGCCGCTTGCTAACAAAATCTACCTTATTAACACAAAACCCAATCTCAGGAGAGATGCCGGGGCGGGGGGGGAGTGGATTTCTTTCTTCTAAGATATGGCTCCCCCGGGAATCACAGAGGGACTTTCTCCAACTTCCCAAGGGGCTTGTCAAGCCGGCGCCCCTGCAGGTGGCGAGGCTCAGCGCCAGGGGCCGGGACCTGCAGACAGCAGGAGCAGGGAGGGACGCAGTCCGTGCTGCCCTCCCAGGACACCCCTGCCGTCTGCGTAATGACACTGAGAGCGTCCCCCGCCCCTCCTGGCACTCGCCGCCACGCAGGTTTCTCAGCTGACTCCGCGAAGACGTGCCACAGAGCAGAGCCTCCTGCAGAGATTTATGGCCGTCGTTTGTACACGAGGCGCTCGCGGACACCGCGCTCCTGCGCCGCCTTTCCGTGGTACTCAGCGTGAAGGAGCCAGCTGTTGCAAGTCACAGCGCACGTCCTCGTAAATCAGACATGTCGGCGCGACTTCCGAGGGGCCGGCTCCGGCCTCGCCGCGGGGCCCTTGGCTTCGCTCACTCCTGGGGGGAGCGGGCGGCGGCCCCGCTGTCTGAGCCCCACGCGCGGGAAAGCTGCGCTTGAGGAAGGAGGAATGGACAGTGAGCCCGTCGTGTCTTCTGAGGTCACTTCCCTGACTGTCCCTGTCTCGGCTCCGCGGGGTCCCGCAACCTGCTGACACCTTCAGCCAGCGTGTGCACAGCTCGCCTCTTCAGCTGTTCACGTTCCAGCCCCGACGCGGCCTCTCTGGAGCGGCGGCTCCCTGGCGGCTGTCTGAGGCAGGCATCGCACACACACGCAAACACCGGTGCACACAGGCACATGCAGGCACACGTGTGCACGTTCACACGTGCAAACACATAGGCCCACACGTGTGCACATGCACATGCACACACGTGGTCCCCATGTCCCAGCATCCCTCGCGGCACTCGGGTATCTCCGTGCGCGTGTGTTGAGGAGTCGGTGGCTTCTCTCCGGCGTCAGACGGGAGCCTCCCGCGCGCAGCGCCCCCACTGCCCTGCTAGGCGCCGCCCCCGGGGGCAGCCGCAGTGAGTACCCGTGTGTGGGAGCAGATTCCACAGCGAGTTCAGCTCCCTGTTCCGGGGCCGGAGGGGAGGAGCCGGTAGGTGAGAACACGCAGGGCCAGGGCTTGCTGCTGGGGGCGGAGGGACGGCGACCCTGACCCCTTCCTCCCAAGGGGCAGAGCAGGGACCCAGTGACTGCAGCGATGTCCTGGAGCAACGGGAATCACCCTCGGAGGGCAGAACTCCCCTGCGGGAGCTGAACCCACAAGATCCCTGCCCTGGGCGGAGGTGGGGGATGGGAGCCATCGAGTGAGGGTGGAAGGTGCCACCGGGTGAGCCCACAGAGGGGCCGCAGAGAAGACCAGGCCAGTGCAGAGGCCGATGGCCCCCAAGGCCATCAGTCACAGGGACCCCACCTGGCTTGCTGTTTTCTAAGGAAAAAAAACATTTAAAATAACCTATAACAACCTCATTAAAAAATATATCTGTGCTGGCCTCAAGGCTTCTGTGGGCCTTTCAGATCCCACTAGCTCTGGGCTGGGCCTCTGCCAACGACGACTGTATAATTTCACCTAATTGATCAATTAAACGCAAATAATTTTAAAAGAAGCTGTAATAACAGTTATAGAATTTTAGTACTACATGCAATTTTTTAAACAACTTTATCAAGGAAACTGCTCACTAGATCTGGCGTCTGCATTTTGGGAGCTGAAAGCTCCGGAGCGTTTGGACGGGCACAGCCCCGTCCTCAGAGCCCTCGCGGAGACCAGGACGCCTCGCGGGAGGCGGCTCCTGCCTGCCTGGACCACCGCTCGACGCCGCGGGACGGACGGGCTCATCGTCTGACCTGTGGGGAAGCCGCGGCTCTTCTCGTCTCGTCTGGTGAAAGTGGGAAACAGCAGCCTGAACCTGCCGAACTGTGTATCAGTCACCTGCTGCCACC
>NW_012151230.1:589894-621763 GCF_000956105.1 Propithecus coquereli | reverse complement strand
CGGCCCCCATCCCCCCTCTCGGGGTGCCGGGCTTGATGCACATGTCACCTCCTCCCCGCAAGGTGCTCTGAAGGCCACGCTGCCCAAAGGTGGTACCGCCAGGCCCTCGCCAGGGGCTTGGGAGGCCGTGGACCTCAGGGTCCCACGTCCACAGCCGCGGGGCTGCCGAGGGCCTTCCCTGCAGGGCTGGTCTGCTCCATGGGGAAACCCGCGTGCTCGCTCACTGCAAAGGGACCTCTGTCCGGCGGATGTCCTGCTACTGCGTGTGCAGGCGGAGGCGGCCACTGCCCAGGATCCGAGGCCAGACGGCCCTGCGGACAGGTCCCGGCGGGGCAGAGCCCGGACCGGGGACATCCCCGAGACAGAGCTGAGGACGGCGTCTTGCGGACCTGGCTGTCTGGGAGACCCCCCAGTGCTGCCCTGGCCCCCACACTCGCTCACCGCGGGCCCATCTGCACTCGGCAGATTTCCCCAGGGCTCCGGAGCTTTCTGCGACAAGAGGCGGCGCATCCGTCTAAGACGCTGCTGCCAATTACAAGGTAAATACACGATTACTTTCCTCCTCAAATTACGGGCGATCACACCTGGACTAAGAGTGCTAATTGCAGACAAAGCGCTGTTGATCCGATCGCCGGGTCGCCGCTGACTCAGCAAACCCTGCCCTGCCTCGAAGGATAAATAGGCTCAGAGCAGCAGAAAAGAGTGAAATCGCGTCCGAGAGATTCCTCTGTGCCACGTCCGCAGGGGAGGGGACAGGCAGGGGCAGGCCTGGGCTGGGCCACCCACAAGCCCGCGGGACGCGGGGTCTGACCATCTGCAGGCTCGGGGGGGCTGCCGCCTCCACGCCACGCCCCCCCGTGAGCCCCACCCCCTCGAGTTCCGGCTCCAGATCCGCCCAGCGCAAAATCCAGCTCCGGCTCTGCTCCCGGGTAGCCGCGTAGCCCCGGGCGGTGCCTCGGTTTCCTCTTGTAAATGGGCGCAACGCGACAACCGTCCTCGTGGGGCTGGTGGGGATTGAAGAAACCCAGAGCTAGAGCGCGAACGAGGACCCTCAGCGCGGCGAAACTCCCGCCTGTGATCCCTAGCGGTGGCCGCGCGCCATCGTGCATTCGTGAAGACCCCGGGACGGACAGCGCGGGGGACCCTCGTTAGTGCTTTGGGGAATGGCAGTGTGTGGTGTCGTCCATCGGCTGCGCCAAACGCACCGCGCCCGTCAGACCCGTTCACATACACCTGGGGCGTAACGGAACCTGCTCTTCCTGCTCAGCCTTCGCCAAGCGCCGCTCTGAAAACAAACCGTGCTAATTTTTAAAATGAACCCAAAATGCCACCGTTCACTCACCGTTCCCCTCGTTCTGGCCTCACCTGCCCATCTCGATGGATTGCGTGGCCGCGGCCGGTCCTGCTGCGACCTGGGCTCTCCCCACGCCGCGCGGCGGCAGTCGCCTGTCGACCTAGACCCCCTCTCTCCCTGGCCTTCCCGCCAGAATCCGGTTTGGTTTCGGACGGCAGCAGGACGGCTTTGGAAAACGAGGTTTCCCGGCTGGCCTTGCAGCGAGGCCTGACCACGTGTCAGAGCTCGGGCCAAAGAGGTAGAAGGAGGAGTCTCCCAGGGAATGCTGGGAAAGCTTTGTTTCCTGACTCAGGTGCTGCCCCTTCTTCCTTCTCCCTGTTTTGAGCGTGGATGGGACGCTTGGAGGTGCAGAAGGGACTCCGCCCGCTTCTCCACCGTATATTCACCGTGAGACCCGGGCCACTGGCTCTCTGTCCTGAAGTTCAGCCTTTTACACGAAAATGGTACATGCATTGGTCAGGGCTCAGCCAGTCGCTGCAGGTGGCAGACACCCCCAACTGAGTGTCATTTAAATCAAAACCAGGGGTGCGTTGGCACATGTGATCAAAAGGTTCAGGAGTGGCACGAGCTTCAGGCACGTCTTGATCCAGGGGCTCAACCAACACCATCAGGACCCAATCTCTGTCTCCTGGCTCTGATGTCCTCAGAATTGGCTGTCTCCAAGCCAGCTCTCCCCTCCTCGGAAAAGACAGCAGATCCAGGCTTCTGCTCTCACAGATCCAAGCGCCTGGTGCGGAGGAGGGCAGCTTCCCTCCCTCCGTCACTGGTGGGCGGAGCTAAGGCCCCGATCGGCTTTGGCTTGGGCCTCAGCCTTCCCTGAGTGTGATGCTCTGACCAGCCCGCCAGGGTCGCCGCTCACCTGTGGGCTCAGGGTGACATCAGCTCCATTTGACACACAGATCGCCAAAGGCCTGCCACGTGTGTGACCAGGGCAGTGATGCCGGCGCTGGTGGCGCCACCTCCGGTTGGCCCTGAGGCCCCACCACCGTGAAGACCACAAGCCAGTAACACCCCAAGCATCACGGGCACAAGTGGCGGCCCCAGGGCCATGACGCTCTGGCCTGGCCACCCCAGAGCAGGCCACCGATTGACCGTGGATCCCTGAACGGTGACCACAGAGGAAGGACAAGCTGGATGGAGCCGCAGACCACCCTCGGTAACACTGAGCTCAGGACCGTGCCCCAAGTGTGCCAGGCAGGCAGGGGAAGCTCCGGAGGGCGGGCACGTTCGCCCCGCTCCACGCTGCTTCCCCAGCAGCCAGCGCAGCTCCTGCATGCAGCAGGTGCTCAATAAATAGTCGTTGGGTGGAAGAAGGAGTGAGCAGAGAAAGCAGGGCAGGAAGAACCACCCTGTTAGACACGTCCATCGACACTCGACTTGGGGGGGCAATAAGGAGTAGGAGGGTCTGCGGCAAACTGGGGAGTGTGCATCTTCTGGATGCGTCAGCTGCCATGCAGACAAGCTCAACACCAACACAGCGCCTGGGTTTCATGAAAATTTCCTGATTTTTAAATATTTTCTGCTAATATCTTTTTAAACGCTGTAGAGGCAAAAAAGCGAAAACAAAAACATACTCATTGGTTCACATTCAACCTGTGCCAGCCCTTCCGACCTCTGGTCCAGCCACGTCCAAATCCACCCAACAGGCCGGTGGGCACGGAGCCCGCGCAGTCGTCTGGCGGAGTGGCCAGGGCTGTTTCCAGCCCAAGCCTGACGTTCAGCCCGGAGCCTGGAGGCCCGGGAGCAGATTTGAGGACGAAGCAATTTGCAAATGGGTCTGGGGGCAGGAAGCCGCGGGCGGCGCCCGAGGTCCCCCAGTGGTGCCTTGTTCCTTCGGGGGCGCCCAGGCATTGCCTGCAGGGACCAGGAACGCTCATGGGGGATGGTGGCCGTCCCTCCAGCCCACGTGATGAGGCCAGCGGCACCTCGACAGAAAGGCGGGACCAGGTGACGCGTGACACACGTTTTTGGATAATGAGCCTCAACACTGGATTGAGCGTAAAACGTACTCAGGAAACGCTCTCAGTCCCTGACCCATCGGCTGCTCTCGGCTGTAACGGGAAACCCACTGAAAGCATCTGAGGTGACGAGGGTGGGTTCTCTCTCATCCAGGGCTCCAGCAGGCGGGAGAGTCCCCGGCTCAGCGGGGGTCTCCCGGCATTGTCACCTCCCAACGCCCCCAGGAGCCAGGGCCTTTCCTGGGTCCTTCTGAGAGTGAAGACAATCTCCCCTGAGCCCCTGGCCGGAGTTGCCTGGCTGGTCTGTCCCGTCACCAGCTGGGCCAACTGAACCCCACATCACTCAGTCCGGTGCAGAGCCCCCCGGGGCCAGGGCGGCCCCCTTCCCGGAGCACTGGCTGCTGCCTGAAGCCTGAGCAAGACGGGGGTTTCCGAGCCAGGGAGAGGTTGCCTAGGCAACCGACAGTGTCAGCCCCTCTCCACCAGCTGCCGGTCCACTTGGCTGGACACAGCCTCGAAGGTGTGAGGGCCGGTGGGGCTGCCCAGTGGGAGGCTGTGCCAGGAGGACAGGTGACCAGGGCTGCTCCCGAGGACGCCTCCCGGGCACCAGGCCACGCCCAGCCAGCTGGTGCTGTGACAGGCACTCTTTCTGCCCCGCGGAGCCAGAATCTGCACAGGCTCCTGGGGGCGAGTCCGGGGTGGGGCTGCCACCTTCCCTGGACACCCAGGTCCCTGGAAGAACGAGGCCAGCCCAGCACCCTGTCCCAGCAGGGAGGCCTGTGTTACCCTGGTCTGCCCAGGGATGCGCCAAGGTGGGTTAGAGGAGAGTTTCGCTCAGTAAATACCCACAGAGTGAGTGCACACACACACATAAATGCACACACATGCACACATGAAATGTTCACACCTGTGCACAATGCACATGCAACACATGTATACACGTATGCATGCACATGTGCACACGTGTGTTGCCTGCGTGGCCACGTGTATGAACACACGTGCACACATAAAATGTTCGTACCTGTGCACAATGCACACACAACACATGTATACACGTATGCACACGTACACACATACACAAGACATGCCCCATCCCGCATTTAGATCCATCCCCACAAAAGAAGAAGCTGATTTATGTGTCCAATTATGAATACAATTACATTTCCGAACCCATTAGATGGCTATTCTGCAAACGCACGACGCGCTACGCGGCAGCAGGGACAAGATTCGTGATTGCGGATGAGCAGCGCTGGGAATTCTAATTTTTATTTTACTTGAAACTCGACACCAGATAATAACAGCGCTGCTTGGGCGGAACTCATCTCCGTACTGGAGCAGAGAAGCCATCGTTTCAGCAGACGCCCCTGGGGCAGGGGCCCACGCGGCACCGCCAGCGCTGGTGGAGGGGCCGACCGCAGTCGGGGCGCAGCCTCCGGGAGGTTCCGTGGGAGTGGGGCTGGTCGTGGGGGGCGGGAAGAGGCCCCCGGCCGTGTGAGCACTGGTCAGCGTGGGCGGACGGGCCGCGAGGAGCTGAGTGACGCGGACAAATGGCTGTGCTCAATGAGGCGAAACGGTGGCGATTTCTCACCGCGGCGGCCCCAGAGCAGCGCCCTCCGATTACAACTGTCATCTTGATGCTGAAACAAATTATTCTTCAGGAAAAAATCTGCCGACTTTGCAAAATCCTGAGCGTTCCGTCTGCTCCTCCCAGCGTCAGACGAGCGAGTTCTGGGACCTTCCCGTCTCTTCCTCTCTCTGGCTGCAGCTCAGGGAAACGGCCTTCGGGACGCAGAGCGGCCGGGCCACGGACGCGTGCGGGGCTCTCTGTGGCGGGGCAAAGGCCCCAGGACACGACACAGGCCCCAAGCCCTCCCCCAGGAGGGAGGCACAGCCCCCGATTAAATGAAGTAAAACTCCGTGGAATTTGCCCGGCCGCGGGAGCCCCAGAGCCGGCGTGTCCGGCGGGGATTGCGTTCAGCTGTGAGCGGCTAAAGGCGCAGCCAAACATGGTGGAACACCTGCTCCCCGAGCGCGGAGCCCAGACCAGCGGCGTCACCACCACCCACGAGCTCCTCAGAAATGCAGAGTCCCAGGCCCCTCCCCAGAGCTGCTGGCCCAGATCTGCATTTTAATGCAATCCCGGGGGATGTAGACACACAGGACGAAGGACGGAAGGGACGGCTGCTTGGCTTTGGTTTCGTGGCTCGAGGATGTCACAGCTGAGATCTCTGCAAGAGAACGTGCTCAGTCCTTTCCTCACGGTTGCAAGACGGATGCTGCAGCCCCCACCACGAGCTGCAAGCCAGGCAGGAAAAGGGAAGACCGGTGGGAGGAGAGACGGCACCTCACGGAGGGAAGGCTTCCCGTAAATGCCCACACACGGGAACAGCTGCACCTCACCGCAAGGGAGCGCGAACAGCAGACCTTGGGTTTTGCTGGGCACATCGCTTCCCTGGATGGAATCGCGGTTTGGTAAGAAACGAGGAAGAGGAGAGCAGACACGTGGTAGGGAGAGCGACGTCTGCCGCACGCAGTACGCGGTCAAGGCGTGCACTGCCCTTCCCCGGCAGCCCCGCCCCGCGGGAGGAAATCCCGCCGTAACTCGGACAGGAAACAAGTCTGTCTCGGACGCCCAGGGCAGGAGTCGGAATCACTCACTCTATGTCCGAGAAGAGGGAACATCTGGAAACTGATGCCCAACACCCCAGGGAAAAGATCACCCCACATACGGCAGGCGGAGGGGAGGGGGAAACAAAGACAGACGGACAGACACACACCACGCAGAAGACAGGCAGGGGACGAAAACGGTAACCTCATTCAGGGACTGAAGAAAGTTTCTCATAATTTTTTTCATGGCAAAACGACTTAACAATAACATAGACTCAATCAAAATAAGAATTTAAGATGAGTTGGTAAAATAGCAAGGTGATGTGAAAAGAGAAATTGCAGATGGAAGGAAGAAAACTGAGGACCAAGATAACGCCAAGAAGCCACTAATACCCTGAAAGTGTAAGAAATATAAAGCACCGTTGAAATGGAGTTTTTTTTAGAATTCTGCATTCTATTTTTATTTGTAAAACAGCCCTATTGTCGTACAAGTAGTAGACGTTCACTGTCGATTTTAGAAAATACAAACAGAAGGAGAAAGGCGCATCCCCGCATCCCCGCGCCTACATGGCGGTGCCGGCTGCGCCGAGCGCGCCCCTCCAGGTCCGTTCCGCGCACGCCTGCGTTTCCACGGCACATCCTTCTGCCAAGTGACAGCACGCTGCGCACTGTTCTCTGTCACAGCTTTTGTCCGTGAGTGGCCTTTGTCCTTCCATTTCGCTATATTTTGACTCGTTTAATACCCGGCCTATTTTCAAATTTCCTGAGCTCGCCTAACCACTGCCCCGAGCAGCCCGTCGTTGAAAGTAGAGCCAACCAGAGCCGTGCGTTGCTGCGGGTGGCCGTGTCACTTGCGCCTCTCCTGATCCAGTGGAGTCCTAGCGGTGACACTGGCTTGTTGCAGAGACTGGGGGTGTTTGTTCTGCAGGACACCTCAACTTCCAACTCGTCCGGCTGTGCCTCGTGGGGCGAGCTGGCTGGTTCTCTCTCTTATCCGGAACACGCTCTGTGAGTCCGCGTGTCCACACTCCCCGGCTGAGCTGGGTGTTCCGAGTGGCATCACCACGGCGACTTCCGGCCGTCCTACCGTGAGGGGAGCAGCCTGGGATCTGGGATAGGTCACGCAATTGACCTTCCAGCGGGTGAGACGGGCCGTGTGAAGTTCGCTAACGGGCGCACTAATGTCAGAAAGAAACAAGTTCTACGAAGAAACAAGTGACGCTGGAGAGGCTGTCGGGGATGGTCAGGGGCAACCGAAGGAAGGAGGAGGGTTGAGTGGAGCCCCCCAGAATCCACATCCACGTCCTCAGCCCCAGAGCCTGTGGAAACAAGATCTTTGCAGATGGAACTATGTCAGGGATCTTGAGATGAGATCATCCTGGATTCGGGGTGGACCCTAAATCCAGTGGCAGGTGTCCTTGCAAATGAGCAAAAGGAGAGGGAGGTTTGAGACAGAGACGCAGAGAGAAGGCAGAGACTGGGGACGCATCCCTAGGCCCAGGGCTGCGGGAGGGGCCGCCCTGCCCACACCTTGATTTCAGATTCCCACCCCCAGAGCTGAGAGAGGGTAAGTTCTGTTTTCTTAAGCCGCCCAGTCGCAGCCCTAGGAAACAAGTTTAATGAGAAAGAGTTGGAGGCAGCGTGTGGGTAAGCATTTCAGGCTGAGGGAAGAGCAGGTGCAAAGGCCCTGGGGCAGGCGCGGCCTCCTTCTGAGTAAGAGGAGGTGAGGGCCAAACCCTGAGGGCCTTGACCAGCAAGTTCCAGGTGCAAGGGAGCCCCGGGAGGTTTTTAAGCAGAGAAATGATGGCGGTGTTTGCTGTGTGTCTGCACGCCCAGGGTGGGAGGTGGCGGGGGGCTGTGCTGCTGGTCCTGGTCTGGAAGCCCCCCCCCCGCCCAACCCCCACTGCCCAGGGCGGTGGAAGAGCTTCAGCTGCGCCTGCGAAGACAGGAGGGAGGAAGTGCCTCACAAATGAGGAATGCTACAAACAAAACCAAGGACACGTTTTCTAAAACCGCGGGGAAGCAACAGGCATCAGCATTGACACACACAATGCCTCCAATGAGACTTCCAGAAATCTGACGTAGCAGAAAGCAGACGGCGAGGAGACTCGCCAAAGCCCCAGACCCAGCGCCAGGCTCTCGGCAGTGTTGCAAGAAAAATCGTTTTCCAGTCTGTGCGCAGGTGGCCGCAGCTCTGCGAGGCTGGGCGTCCCGGTGCGCGCAGCGGCCAGGAGGGGCCCGCCGCAGGTTAACTGCTCCACAGTGTCCTGCGCGGTGATGTATGGAAACAACCCGCGATCCGGGCAACCGTTTCCTGTCCACAAGTTGAGATTTGATTACTTTTTTATCACTAAATTAAATTCCTTCTCTTGCTTGTCTCCTTACGTTACATCTCTTTAAATCTTAATAGACTGCAGCATCTCCCTGCAGCTCGGCCGCTGATAACAGTGTCTGGAACTCGGGGGCCCAGCCAGAG
Organism: Propithecus coquereli; assembly: GCF_000956105.1. NCBI lineage: Eukaryota > Metazoa > Chordata > Mammalia > Primates > Indriidae > Propithecus > Propithecus coquereli. The sequence continues at coordinate 613,368 of NW_012151230.1, read as the reverse complement.
GCGAGGAGGAGGGGACGGGCGCCCGGGAGGTGCCGGCTCCCCAAGGAAGGGGACAGGAGCGGCTCCTGGCACCCGCGGGCCCCTCGGCTCTCGGAACCGCTGCAGATCCAGCTACGAGCCCGGGCATCACGTGTGAGGCCCTTCCCGGGACAGGCAGGACGGCCGGCGCCCGCAGACACGGTTCAGGCTCCCACCCTCCTTCCAGACCCGACCGCTGCCACCTCCCTGCCTGGGCTCAGCCCAGCTCCCGGCCCTCTGCACTGGGTGCCGGGCGTTGTGTCCCCAGGGTGGGGGCGCTCCGAGCTCGCTGCCGCTGTTGGTTTAACGCGCGGCCCCGAGGGGCCACCAGGCAGTGGGGAGGGCTGGGCAGGGGCCCTTACTCTTCTGAAACCAGGCTCAGCCCTCGCCCAAGCACAGGGCCGATCTCGGGTGGCCCACCCTGAACGTGCAGGCCGGGGGCTGTACGCTCGGGTGCCGTCACCTTCTGAAACCGGGGACGTCCGCTGGCGTCCTCAGAGCTCGGAGTCTCAGGACGCCCCGGATCGCGGCGGCTCCCACAGCACAGGTTGGCTTCTGCCCGCGCTGCCCGCCCTGAGCTGAGCTGTCCCCACTCAGGGCCTCGAGGGCGTCACGGCTCCACCCAAAATGTCACCGGCCACGTGGCAGGAAGAGGGAGCCGGCGCCCACCCCAGCGGTCGAGTGCCCGGCCCCGAGATGGCACAGGTCAAGTCCTCTCGTGACCCTTCCGCCAGCACTGGCCACGGGCCCCTCCCACCTGCGCGGGGCAGGAGCCAGACGCCCTCGGGCAGGGCAGGGAGCAGGTGTGCAGACCCCCGTGTCTCAGGTGACCGGCGGGGCGGGGAGCCTGGGAGGGGGGCCAAGCTCCACGCGCCACCACCAGCGGCAGCAGGTGGGAGTCTCCAGGGTGACCACGGCTACAGGCTGAACTTCCCGCAGGAGGGCAGTGCCCCATGGGCCTCACGTGGCAGGACGCGGGAGACCAGCGCCACTATCACATACACACTCGGGCGGGTGGGGTCTGTTCCGGGTGACCTCCGTGAAAGGCGCTGGCTCTGCCAACATGACACCAGCCCCCTCAGGGCAGGGAGAGCCAAGGGGACCCGGCCCGCAGGTGCCGGAGGGCGTCCTAGCCAGCATCTGGTGTCAGGTGTCCAGGGACCCGCCGGGCCTCATCGGGGCTGTGTCTGAGACAGCGACGCCCATTGTATTCAAAATGAAGTGGATGAATAAATAAAGCACATAAATATTTCACTAACAGCTCGTAGGGTCTGTGGGAAGGGCCCGAGTTACCCCGGGTGAGAGCACGCTTGTCTCTGGGTCTCTGTTCCGTGTCCGACGGCGTGTCCCGGGCACATCCTGTCTGTCTCTGGCTCCCGAGTCTCGCTGCCGGCTCGTGGAGTGGTTTACGAACAGATGTTTGGTCACATGAACATTGGAGAGATAGCAGCAAGGACTGAGTCAGATACCAGAAAGGACTTCCCGGGCCACTTGCTCAGATCTTTTCTGCCCGGGTGGGTGCAGAGCTCTGGGCCCGAGACCCGAAGGTATGGCTCACTGCTCTCGTCTCCTGGGGCTCTCTCGGCAGATCACACAAACTGGTATCTTAAAACGGCAGGAGTCTGTGCTTCCCCGGTGCTCTAGCCGGAAGTGCAACACTGGGGCGTTGGCGGCACCGTGCTCCCTCGGGGGTCTCCGGTCCTCCCGCGGCTGGTGTTGCCGGCAGCCCGTGGTCTTCCTGGGCTGGGGGCTGCGTCATTCCCGTCTCTGCCGCCGTCACACGGCCACCTCCTCTGTGTGTCGGGACACTTGCCGCTGGGCTCAGGGCCCGGCTCCGGGGTAACCCAGGACGATGTCATCCGAGAGCCTTGCCTTGGTTACAGCCACAAAGATCCCGAATCCACGTAAGGTCACGTTCACAGGTGCCTGAGTTTAGGGCTCACACGTGTCTGTTTGGGGGACGCAGTTGAGCCCCTGCACTGACCCGCATCTGGCCTCGGGGCCTTCCTCGGGCCGCGTCAGCGTCCGGGAGCCCAGGACGACGCAGAGGCTCTGGGGCTGCGTCCACCCAGCACGCGGGGAAGGTGAGCCAGGGGCTGCCCGTCCCGGCCCCACGTGTGGGGAGACCACGGGAGGAACAGCTGCCCGTCCCGAGCCCACGGTGCTGGGTGGCCCCCAGCGCGGGCTTTGGGGGTGTCTGGGGAAGCCCTCGGCGGACACAGGTTCTCTGCTCCCTGGGGAGGGCCCGGCCGGGAACATCCCTCCCCGGGCAGTGCCGTCTAAAGACGGGCGCCTGTCTGGTGGCAGTGACAGCTGCCACCTACAGCCACCATCGGTAAGTTCCAAAGACGAGGACCCCTTAGCCAGGAGGGCCCAATCCCCGACGGCGCCTTGGCAGCTGCGTCCGGGCAGCGCCCACCCACCTCTCTGCCTAGACACTGCAGGAGCCCGGGACACTGACCTCCGACCTCCAGCCGCAGGACGGGCTGGTTCCCGGGGGCCTGGAGGCGGTTTCGAGGGGACACGCGAGGAGCCCGAGGACTCCCTGCCTCTCAGAGCTGAGGAGCCGGAGACGGGGGCTGGGGAGGCAGAACCCGCAGGCCGAGCGTCAGAGAGGAGGAGCCCACGGACAGAGAGCTCCGGAAACGCACGCGGCCTCCTCGTCTGGGGCTGGGCCTCACAGGCCCGGGCAGGACAGGGGCCAGGGCGGGAACGACCGTGGCTGCAAGCTGGACACCCCGGAGCACACTCAGCCCGGAGACGGTCACCTCGGACTGACCAACCACAAAGCCCAACGAGTACCCAGAACGCTCAGTGGAGACCCGAGGAGAGCCCCCGCCCCCAAGGGGCTATCGCGAGGCTTTGGGCCACTCCAGACCCATTTTGAGAACCTAAAAATAAGCTTCAAAGGGATAAAGCTGATCCACGAGGACCTTAGCCGCCTGCACAGCAAACTCAGCTCTCCAGCCGCACTCCCCCACCCCTCCCGGAGCAGGGGCGGACCGTGGCGCCGTGGAGACTGAGCACTTCGGGGACATGGCGGTTAACCACACACATGAGCATGAGGCATGGGGAGAATCCTCAGCGTCTCGGCCTCCCCGGCCCCCAGGGGCCTCCCCAGCCCCCAGACTCCCCAGTAACGGGGGTCCCTCCCCTACCGGCCACCTCGATGTGCTAGGGGCTGTCCCCCGACCTTCTCCAAATCCCCAACTGTGATTGAGGAGCAAAACGCACCTGGCCTTGCCCTCCTCTTTCTCAAGCATCTCAGGGGTGGAGAAGCCGCCCCCCAGGACGTAGGAGACGCCAGACCAATTAACCCATTAGTGTCCTAACTACAGACATCTGTTTTTTTAAAGTTGATACTCTCTTTTTTTCTTCCTTGCCTTTTATCCAATTAACCTGTGGCCGCCCCACCCAGCCCCACCGTGTCCACCTGCGTCTCCTGGCACGACTGAAATGCTTGTCCTTCACGTTTTCCCTGATTCCCCTTCCAGCCGGAACCCCGTCCCCTCACGTGGCGCCGTATTTTCTGGAATTATGAGCTTGGCACTCTTGTGCCTTCCGATTCCTTGTTGTGCAAATGGCACTTTCTGGACCCTCCACTCGTTTTCTTATCTCTTCCCTGTCTTCTCTTTGTCTTCTTATTCTAATTTTGGAGAAATAGCCTCAACTGTAATCTGAGACCTTTCTGCTGCATTTTTAATTTCTCCTCTTTTAAATTTTTAAAGGCTTCTTATTTCTAATTGTCCCTTTTTATAGCAACCTGTCCCTGACCCATTTTCTCCTCTTGGTCCAAGGGTGGCATTTTTTTGCAAGGTTGTTTTTTGTGCTCATTACATTGACTCTGATTCCTCCAAATTTTCTTTCCCTGACTGAGTCTTCTGTGTTGCACGTTGGCAGGTTTCTGTAAACACTTGGCGGCGCTGGGGGAGATGCTCGCAGGGGGGCTCTGCGTGGTATATTCAGGCTGCCTGGCTGGGGGCTTCTCTGTGGGGTGGGAGAGGATGTTAGGCAGAATGATGACCCCAAAAATGGCCACGTCCTGATCCCCAGAACCTGTGGCTGTCACCTTACATGGCAAAAGGCACTTTGCAGGTGTGATTAAGAGTCTTGAGATGGGACATGATCCTAGGCCATCCAGGTGCTTGTTGTCATCGCAGGGTCCTTGGGGGAAAGCGGGTGCGGGAGGGTCGGGGCTGGCGAGATGACGATGAGCTGCGGGAAGGACTCAGCTTCCAGGCAGCTCCAGGAGGGAGGAGGGGTCTCAGCCCAGGTGCAGCTGTCTCTGGAGCTGGAAGAGGCCGGATGGTCCTGCCCTGGAGCCTCCAGGAGGAACCAGCCCTGCCCACACCTCCTTTCCAGCCCAGGGGAACTGTCAGCTTGCAGCGTGGCCTGGGTCACAACGTCAGGAGGTTGCGCTTTCTGCGTGGGGTTCACAGAGCCTCACAGAGAGAACCTGCGCCTTTTGGGGGGCTGGGCCTGGCTACGGCCTGCTGGGGGCTCTAGGCACCAGGCTCCTGCCCACAGCTGGTCACACCGTATCTGGGAAGAGCCAGCCCTTGTCCAAGGCCCTGTTTCCTTCTGCACCTGGGCAGCGCAGGGTCTCCCAGGGCTGTGCCTTGGCACACCTGGGCAGCCCCGACCCCACACCCTAGCTCAGCACTGCCTCCGGGCCAGGGTGCACACAGAGCCTTTGTGCTTCTTAAAGCTCTTGGGTGATTCTAACATGTAAGCAGGGCTGAGAACCCCCCGGAAAACACACAGGCACACATGCATTCACACACAGACTCTCACAGCAAATCAAGCGACACCCCAGAACAAAGACGATCCACTTTAAGGTAATTTGCTGCCTAGATGGTGAAGCAGCCAGCAATTTTCAAAGTGCAATTTAATTACAAACAAAATTAAAGCTCTGCCCAAGGCCCTCTGTTGTGTATGGATAAGGGATGTGGATGCCAGGCTCTGCCCCCCCGAAGGCCAGTGGCCCTGGTTCTGTGGGAGGCTGGCGGGAACGGTGCTCCCAGCTGGGCTAGAAGGAGGCCACCACCCAGGAACCCACCACCGCCCAGGAACCCAGCTCTGCCAGCTGGCTCCACTGGCCAGGGGACCTGTGGGTGTCAGGGTGGGAGTCTGGGGGAGTCAGGCTGGGGGTCTGGGGGTGTCAGGCTGGGTCTGGGGAAGTCGGACTGGGTCTGGGAGAATTGGGCTAGGGGTCTGGGGGTGTCAGATTTGGTCAGGGGTGTCACTGTCATGCTGTGGGTCTGGGGGTGTCAGGCTGGGTCTGGGGGAGTCGGACGGGGTCTGGGAGAGTTGGGCTGGGGGTCTGGGGTGTCAGATTTGGTCAGGGGTGTCATTGTCATGCTGTGGGTCTGGGGGTATCAGGCTGGGTCTGGGGGAGTCGGACTGGGTCTGGGAGAGTTGGGCTGGGGGTCTGGAGGGTGTCAGATTTGGTCAGGGTGTCATGCTGGGGGTCTGGGGTGTCAGGCTGGATCTGGGGGTGTGGGCTGGGTCTGGGGGTGTCGTGTCACTCGTGTGGGCTGCCCTGCAGAGCTGCCCAGGGTGTTTAGGTCACATCAAGCCCCCCCAAAGACAACCCCGAGCCAGCGCCAGGGCCTCAGGGTTCCCGGCACACAGACCACAGCCCTGTGCAGGCCCCGGGGTGCTGGGGCTGTCCGGCTGGTCCCCACCTTCCGCAGGTGTTCCCGCCAGCCCTGAGATCGCGGGAACCTCCAGGGCAGTGAGGGGCCGAGATGAAGGCCTGGGGCCGCCAGGTTTGCCTCCAGACTCTGCCCTGGGAGTCTCCTCACCCACGCCGGGGACAAGGAAGAGCCAGAACCTGCCAAGTCCCGGGAGCACCTGGGACCCGTTTCGGGGCCGGGTCCTGCTCAGCGCGGGCAGCAGCCGGGTCCGCAACAGGGACCACCTCACACACAGAACTGTGTCCTCAACAGCCCGGCCCGGCTCGGCCACCCTTCCCCCACGTTGGAGATGAGGAAACTGAGGCACAGAAAGTTAAGTGGCCAGCGCAGGTCAGCCAGCTAGAAAACCGGAGCCCAGCTGGCTTGGAGAGGGGATGGGAACGGAGACGGGGAGAGACAGACAGGGAGGAAGGGAGGGGGAGCGAGCACCCGACGAAGGTGCGTCTCCTTAGGAGGGAGCCCTTCTCTGCCCCCCACTCTCTGCCCTTCATGGCTGCCCCCACAAGCCAGCCCGGAAGGAAGCGGCTTCCGGCCCCCACGCAGGCCCCGCCCCGGCCCCGCCCATTGCGGCCCCCGGGCCCCGCCACGCCCCGCCCACCGCGGCCCCGCCCTGGCCCGGCCCCGCCTGCCCAGGACCCGCCCCACTGCAGCCCCAGGCCCCTCCCAGCAAGGGCGGGGGGCCGGCCACAGCGCGCCGCTGCCATCTAGTGGACACGCGTGTCCCTGCACGTTCGGGACCCCGCCTCCTCCCGGCCGGCCCCCGCCCCTTGTCTTGCCCAGACCCGGGCAGGTGTTTCCCAGACTGTCCCTCAACTCGGGGCTCTGCTGTCCCCAGCGGTCACGCCGGGCTAGGGCTGGGGACACGGCTCGGGAGGCAGGCCCGGCCGGGTGGGGCTGCAGCGGGACCGGCTCTCCCCGGCTGGCTCCCCGCTCAGCGCTGGCCTCGGAGGGAAGCGAGTCTCAGGTGCAGCCACGCCCGGGGGTGGCCCGTGGCTGTGACCCCCCCTGCAGGGCCGGAGCTCGCGGAGCAGGTGACAGCCAGAGAGGAGGGCCGTGGCCTGCAGGAGGCACGGGCAGCATAAGGCCAGGTGGGCCCCGCCGGGCGGGGCGGGACAGGGAGCAGCCTGGAGTTGGCGAGCCCCGTCTGCCCCGCTGAGCCTCGGGCCGGGCGCACCGGGAGTGGGCGAGGGTCCCCCTTGCAGGCCACGCACAACCCTGGGCGCTGAGCACGGCCGCCGGGTCTGGGCCGGGACTCGCTTCCCACGTGGCGTCTTCCTGGACTCTCCCCCGGGACGGCGTCGCGCCCGGGGCGGAGCACCTGCCCCCTGTGGCGGGCGGCGCACCGGGCCTGCTGGGGACGGGAGGTCTGCTGGCCGCCAGGTGTCGCGCGCGCCCCGCTCTGGTGGGAGCCGCCGGCAGGAGCCCGGGACCAGGAGCCGCGGGATGGGACGGGACGGACCCAGGGAGCTGCAGGCGGGGCTGGCACCCGCGGGCCCCTCCACACCCCGGGCGGAGAGTTATGCAGCCTGGAGCCCGAGCACCGCCACACCCGGCACCTGTGAGCGCATCTGCACAGGACGTGGGTCTCCCCGAGGCTGGTCAGCTCTGGGTGGGCCCCGGAGTCCCAATTCCTACCGAATCCCCGGCGACAGGGACGCTGCTGGCTGGCGGACCCCAGCTGGAGGGCTCCAGGAGGCTCCGGGGCTCCCTGGCTCCGGGCTCTGCCCAGGCGTCACCTTCTCCCTGGGTGTCTCCTCCTAGGAGGACGCTGGCCACTGGTTTTAGGGCCCACCCTTCTCAGTATGACCTCATCTTAACTAATTCCATCCGCAAAGAACTATTTCCAGATGAGGTCACATTCTGAGCTTCTGCGTGGACATGAATTTGGGAGGACGCTGCTCACCCAGGGCAGCACCCCTGGAAGGGAGAGCCCCTCCCGGCCCACAACCCCAGCGCCACTGGGAGATCTGGTCGCAGCAGGTGTGGCAGGGAGAGTCCCAGAAGCCTGCCTGGAGGCGGCAAGACCACCGCTGGCCTTGACAGGAGGGGAAGGAGGTGCAGGTGAGAGGAGAGGACATCCCACAGCGGGGGCAGTGGGTGGGCTGAGAATGAGGACATGACCCTCCAGGGACAGCCAGCTGCCAAGGGGCAGCTGGTCCGGCACAGAGCCATGCCCAGCTGCCCTCGGACCTCGGGTGCTCACGTCAAGTGACAAGGAGCTGGTTCCCCAACTGAACACTGAGCCGAGTTCCGCATTCTCTGGCCCTTGGGTGGACACCGGGTCCCCGTCACCTTAGCTTCCCAGGAGGAGGCAGGGCCGTGACCCCACTGCCCTGGGGAGAAACCCCCTACGGCTGAGCTGCTGGCCACGAGAAGGGAGGTCGGACAGCCTCGTAGTGTCCCCCCCCTTCTTGGAGATGTCCTCTGTGAATCATTACCAGGCCTAAGGACATGCAGGACACAGCTCCAGCCACACCTGCAGGTCATCAATTTACTCAACAGCCCACTGGAGTCTGGGTATATGTCTGGTGGCTTGTCGCTGATTAACAGACTTCCTTATCTTAAAACATTCCCAACCTTTAGACAAAGATTCCTTTCTTTAACCAATCACAAATCAAAGAGTCTTTGAACCCGCCTATAACCTGTAATGCCCCTGCCTGGAGATGTCCTGCCTTTTGGGCCCAAACCAATGTACACCTTCCAAGTACTGATTTGTGACTTTATGTGTCATTCCTGTCTCTCTGAAATGTATAAAACCAAACTGTACCCCTACCACGGGAGACCATTTGCTCAGGGCTTCTTGGGCATGGTTCTCCGGACCATGGTCACACATATTTGGCTCAGAATAAACCTCTTTAAATTATTTTACAGAATTCGGGTTCTTGTCTGTTGACACCCCTGTGAAGGCCCCACTGGCCGTTCACAAGGACGTTCCGCGCTGGCCTCCCACAAACCAGGACATGCAGATCGTCCCTCTGGGTCTGCAGGCTGCGTCCGGCTCCCAAACCACAGTCTGTCGGTCTGACGCCCGCTCGAACTGCAGGTTTGTCTTCCCAGCCCGGAGCAGAGACGACGGCGTCAGACGCTCCTCCCCCAGCCAGGGCATCTGCGTCGTGGGCGCTTCCTGCTCCCTTTCTCTGCTCTAGTGTCCGCCTCATCTGCGACGATGCAGGTTTTCCTGGGCCTCACGGAACGTAACCATCTTGTCTCACTGCCCCTCGCGGTTTTTTTCTTTCGTTTCCTTCAACTGTTGACGTTTCCAAACTCCCCCTCAGGCCCGTCTGCGGTTTGTGCTTGAAGCCGGGCACGTCCTCGGCTTTGGCTAATAAACCTCCGTGGACTGAGATCTTTGCCTCCCCCGCTTATTTTGGGTGGACCCCGGCAACTGCGTGGCGGGGGGGTCCCCTGGACGGGGCGGAAGCGGCTTTAATAAAGAGCCCGACTTGCCTCTGGCTGGGCACATGCCTGGCTCTGCCACACAGGCTGTGTGGCCTTAGGCCAGTTACATAACCTCTCTGTGCCTGTTTCCCCACATGTGAGAGGGGGCTAACAGCACTACCTACGTGGTAGGACTGTTGTGTGTACCAGATGGTTAGCGTGTGCACCATGCTCAGAACACACCATGTGCCTGTAAGGTACTGTCACTGCAGCCAGAATGTCACCCCACCACGGCGACGGGACTGTGGGGATATGCGAGTCTCCTCAGGGGCTCAGGACCCTCAGACACGACCCTGGAAGGAGGGAGGGAGGCCCGGGAGCCTCCCTGTGGGGACAGGACGCTGCCTGGGTGATCAAAGCACTCTGTCAACAGGGCGGGCGGCAGCCCAGGGTGACCTCCACGCCTCGCCCGATTGTCCCGGCTTCTGTCTCCTTCATGCCTAATTAGATTTTGTTGTAAAGAGATAAAAGGCTGTTACTCTATCCGGAGGCATCTTTTCCTGCAGGGCTGAGTTCAGGAGAGGGGAGATCGTGGGGGGTGGAAGGAGGGTGGGCATTAATAGACTTTGGAATAAAACCCTGACAGACTCAAATTGATTCCGCAGTCTGAGAAAATTGAGTGCAGGGGGAATTAGATTTATGCACTGTTAAATGTGACTGCCTCTCAGAGTCTACACCGAAAGCTGTTAAAATGGTAATCTTTACAGACGTATGGAAATTGCGTGTGAATAGACCAATGAGCCATCCTGGGGAGCAGGCTTCGTCCACGGGAGGTGCACACAAGACGGCGTGGTTATTAATAACACATTGTAAACACGGCGTGTCGTGGACATGTGTGGCACGCCAGGCACACGTGTGGCCGGCTCTGAGACAGCTCTGGGCCTGGCAGCCCCGGCGGCCAGCCGGTGGGGGTCTGGCCTCTGCCAGCCTGGGGCGCTGGACCCACGTCTCCTCATTCACCAGCCTGAGGCCGGGCATGGCTCAGGAGAGCCTCAGACCCGCGCCCGCCTCAGGGCCGGAGCCCTGGGGAACCCTCCCCCGCTCCACAGCAGGGCCAGAGCTGTGCCCACCGCCTCGCCAACACCTCCACAGACCTCGCCCTGTCCTGCCGCTTTCAGCCCTGAGCCCCACATCCCCTGATTGCAGAGACAGACCCATGTCTGTGTTTGGGGGCGTGTGTGAGTCAGGCTGGCTGGGCTGTGCTGCGTAACAAACAGCCCCCAGGCCATAGCAACCGAACACATCGTGGGTGCGCTCCAGCCATGCTCCTGTGAGGCGTGGTCAGCAGGGGCTTTGCTCTTCCTAATTGCTGGGGGACCAGAGACACAGGCTAATTCATGCTTTCACAGTCACCGAGCAGGGAATGAGAAACACCACTGGGTTTCCAAGGCTCAAATTTCACGGGCTGAAGCAGGTCACGTGGCCAGGCCCAACCTCAAGAGAGCAGGAAAACGTCGTCCTACATGTGTCTGGAGACAGAGCCCAGAGCTCTGTGGACGGCTCTGACAGCTTCCGTGTCTGCCTTTGCACGGAATATCCTCTTCACTCCAGCTCTGGTCTCCCTGGCGAAACGACCCCAAACCACAGCCGAACCCACCCAGGACCTCTGGGAGACCCACGGGGCACCTGTGCGTCTGCAGCCTCGGTGACTGCAGAGATGAAGCCCTTTCTCCGCCAGCTCAGTGCACGACGGCTGCGTGGAGCAGATGAGACGGCTGCGGCCGACCGGGCCAGGCGGGACGGGAGACAGGAGCGTCGCCGGTGCAGAGGATCTGAGGTCTTCCCAGGAAGACAATCGCCCTGGCGACGGCGCATGTTCCTTCATTAAGGAGGAATTCCTGTCTGTTTCCTCCGAGGGGTTTCTGGTTTCCCGTGGTCCCCTCGACCACCGTGGGGTGGGCTTTGGGGAACAGGCCTCCTCGGGGCTGGGCAGTCACTCGCCCACGTCCTGGGCCCAGGTGGTGGTATTGGCCCCTGCAGCCTGAGCTACGCCCACGGCTGTCTCAGGACCACAGCGGGCCTGTCTGGGGGCAGCTCTCACGCGGCCGCTGGCTGCGTCACGCGAGAGCAAGAGCGTGGCGGGGCATGAGCCAGGTGGAAGCCAGAGACTTTGTATAACCCGATTCGGAAGTGACAGCCCATTGCTTTTGTCATTTTCTACTTGTCAGAGGTGAGCCACGGCCGCATCCACACTCACGGAAGGGCAGAACACGAGGGCCTGCGCACCAGCAGGGGGTCCTGGGGCTGCCCGAGGCCACCCATCACAGAGGGCAGGAGCAGAAGCTGGAGACCTGCTGTTGGCTACTGCACCGGTCCCAGCCTGAGGTGGCAGCAGCTTGGACCAGGGTGGCAGGGGTGGAGGCAGTGAGCAGTGAGCCAATTCTGGATTCTTCTGGAAGCTGCAGACAACAGGCTCTGCCTTGGGCTGTGAGAAGAAGAGATGCACCTTGGTTCTTGGCCCAAAAATAGGGTATTTATGACCTGAGATGGGGCCAGCCCAGCCCCACTCTGGACAGGAAACTCCAAGGCCCAGAACCCCCAGAAAGCAGCCTGTGCGGCAGACAGCTCTCACTGGAGACACCACCACGCCCAGCTTCCCCCGCCCGACCCTCGACCCTCGTACAAGCAGTGGCTGCTCCCAGCCCTCACTAGACAAGTTAATCATCCGTGGAGGAGGGGCCCCCAAGGCTGGGAGCCCTGCCCAAGCCCCTAAACTGCCAGCCCTCCCGCTAATCCACTTTAAGACCCGTGGCGGCGTAGAGGGCCTGTAATCAGCTTTTAAGGTTAGAGACAATATCCCCACTCAGCCCGTTGCCCGGGGCAACCGTGCGGGGGCTGGGCACAGGCTGAGATGGGACGTGGCCTGTTTATCCATCCACATGTATTTATCCCGCCTGCCGGCCGAGGAGGGATTTAGAAGCTCTGTCCCGTGTACACGGCGCACAGAAGGGCTTACGTGGGAAAACGCGGACACGCAATCTGTCTGTTCCAGCTTACCGCGTACATTTCCGTTCAGCGTAGTCCCTGGTCTGATTGTCTCTGACAAGGTCCGGAAACGGCAGGCCCAGGAGACTCCCAGCACCCCCAGCAGAGCACCCGCTCCGCAGAAACTGCCCGAGACGTGGTCTCTGTTCTCCCAGACGCCCTCGGACAGGAAACGTTGCCAGAACCCGAGAGCCACAAATGTGGCCACGCGCTCCTCCCATGAGAACCCGGAGCTGCCGTGGCTCTCAGGATGAAACGCCAGGGCCTTCCTGGGACCCGCAGGGCCACCCATCCCTCCAGCCTCCCTGACCACACGGCCTCTGTCTCCCTGAACCCTCTCGCTCACTTCTGCCCAGGGGCCTTTGCACTTGCATGCCCTCCCATCCTGCACACTAGGTCTCAGCTCAGGCCTCGCCTCCTCCCCTTCCTGGAGTAGCCACCGCAGCCCCCTCTCTGCCCCTTCTCAGGGCACTTGTCACTTCCTGAAGCCTCCTCGCCATAGCTGGTCTCCGTCCCAGCACGGAAGGTCCAGAGGCCCCAGGCCACCACAGGGGGTCAGGGAGGCTGGGGATGGGCCTGGCGAGATGCCCACCCGGGCAGGCTCAGGGCCAGGGCCTCCCTCGGGCAGCTGGCGTCCTCTCAGACTCTGCCTGGGGGGCTCCCAGCGGGCACCCAGCAGCTCCCAGTGCCAGGCGGTGGCCACCAGGTGGCAGTGTGGGCACGTCCCAGCCCGGGCAAGGATGGGCAGGACACTGCCGCATCCCGCAAAGAAGGTCGAGGCACTGCCTCCCCACCAGAACTGGACAGCAGGAGCTGAGGGTAAGACACATGGAGGGGCCTGGGTTCCTGGGGCCTGGAGTTCAACACACCTGGGCGCGCTTCCCTGTACACACCTGCACGCACCTGAGCAGGCCTACTTGCCTAAGTGCACCTGAGCATACCTGTACTCCTTGAGCACACCTTTGTACACCCAAGTACAGCTGTGCTCACCTGAGTGCTCCTGTGCATGCCTGTACTCACCTGAGCACACCGATAGTCACCTGTGTTCACCTGCACACACCTGCAACGCTCATCTACAGCCACACGGATATAGCCTCCACCACATTGTCCTTGTGTGACCTTGAGCGAGCTGTGGTGGGGGTGAGACGAGATCGCACATGCAAGACACCAGAACGATGCTGGCACTTCGTGCGGGCACCACGGCCACTCCCATCCGCTGGAGCTGGTGGCCCGGCCCCGGCGCGCAGCCCACAGACAGCCACACAGGGCCACGCCTGCAGTTCTCCAGCCTTGGCCACGTAAAGTGGCAGGGAGGTGGGCTTGGAAAGGGGTTTGAGCCCAGGTGCCCCTGGCCTAAGGCACTGGGGAGGGGTGGGGACTGCGGCAGGCCAGAGCACGCCCCAGCTGGGGGAGGCAGCCCAGCTGCAGCTGGCTGTCCCTCTGTAGGGACGTGGGCCCAGCCTTGCAACAGCTGGGTTTCTCAAGGAAAGCTGGCGGTGTAGATTTAGGGGTGAAGGTTCCATTTTTAGAAGCATCCTGCTGGCCAGCTGAACACGTCTGGGTGTTGGATGTGGCCTGAGAGCCTGGAGTTGGCGTGTGCTTTGGCATCAAGGTGGGACTTGTGGTGCTTGACACATGGATTGATCCGTGTTGAAGGGCCAGGGCCCTGGGTCCAGAGAGCCCGGGTGTGGGATGCGCGTCTGTTAACGAGAAGTGTATCAAAACGTCCAAGACAACATTTTCAGTCCCACGCGCTCTTCTAGAACGTCCGCGCTCAGGAGGCAGGTGGAGGAAGTCCCCGTCCACACACGGGGCCATTCCTTACAGAAAAGGAACTGACCTTGCGTGTGGCACCACCAGCCCAGAAGATGAGTCTGGGGTCACAGAGAATCCGTTCCGAGGAGCAGGTCACGTGGCCCCGCTGCATTTCAGAATCCTGCTGACCCCGCCCCATCCTTCCTGTTCTCCTCTGCCTGGACGGGGTCCACTGCCACATCCTGCGTCTGCCCACCCGTGCGTCGGGTGGGGCGAGAGGAACTGCAGATGGGATACGCGTGTGAGAAGCACGCCAGGAACATGCTCCTCCCTGGCCCTCGTCCTGATGACAAGGTCGAGGGCCCCAGCCTGAGCCTGAAGACCCAGCGGGCCGAGACGTCGAGTGTCCCAGCAGGGTGAGTGCAGTGTACAGGGAGGGGGCCTCGCCAGGGCAGGGGTGGTCTTTCGAAAGCACAGCCTGGGGAACACCCTGCCCTTCCAAGCAGCTTCAGGCCTGGCCCTGCCAGCCCGGGAGGCGACCTCGGGTCCCGGAACCTCCTGCCCAAGAGCGTCCTTGTCCTCCTGGCCCTGGGCCACCCCAAGGGAGATTGATGGGGGCCTTGGCCTCTGCAGGGATGGAGACTGAGGCCAGCCTCGTCCACACGACCACACCCAACAGAAACCCTGCACACCGAGGCCCAGGTGGGCTTCCCTGGTTGGCAACACCTGGCCTGTGTCAGCACACATCAGTCCTGGGGGAGTCGAGTCCGTGTGACCCCTGGGAGGGGACGCCTGGAAGCCGGCACCTGGTCCCTCTGGGCCTGCCCCGTGCGCCTCTTCCCCTGCTGGTTTCCGTCTGGGACGTTCTGCTGCAATAACCGGTGAGGCCCCTTCCCCGGGACAGGCGGCCACTTCCCGCCCCAGCACCAGCCTCCAGCCCTCACTCTAGGCTCTGGCAGTGCTGTTGCCTCCCTAGTCCTGGGGGCTGGGACTGGGCTTCCCCGAGGCACTGTTGCCCTCTGAACCCCACCATCTGCGTAACGTGTTCCCGCATAGGGAACAAACACCTAAGGGGTTTCCATTTCCCGACTGACACAGACTCCAGAGGGCGTCTCTCAGGGGCTGTGCCGTGGTCGCTGTGTGTGAAAGAGCACAGGGAGGGCCAGGCCCGGTTCCCCCAGAACCGCCCAGCACCTGCCCAGGTCAGACCTCCCCTCCCCCAGGCGGGTCGGAAACAGCCGCCTCAGTAGCGCATCTGGGGACGATGCCGTCCTAAGCTGCCAGCAGCTCTGCGGAGGAAAATTGATTTCCTTCGTGATGAAGTGCTAACCCGCTGGGGGTGCTCAGAGCCGCCAGGCAGGCGGGAGGCCCCAGTCTGCCCCGTAATCCCTCCCTGCACCCCGCCCCCGCCCCCTGCCTGTGCTGTCTGTAGGGGGGGACGGGGAGACCCCACCGCCTGGTGATCAGCTGGTGACCTGCTTCTGCCAAGCTCTGGGGCAGATCCAGGAGCCGGAATTAAAATGCAGCTGCTTCTGCTCCACTTGGGGAGGGAGGAGAAACCTCCGGGGTGAGGTCTGGGAAGTGCCTCCGGCCCCACGGCTGCCCCGAGCGGGGCCCACCTGGACAGGAGGCTCCTCCCAGGGCTCTTGGCCACTGCGGGGGCTTCAGGCTCTCGGTCTTGGGGGGGATCGGACTGGTTCCTTCCCGCCTCCTCCTTGCAGCACCCAGAGGCCCAGAGCAGCCCCCGTGGGAGGCCCCCGGGCGGAGCAGTCAGGCTGAGCCCAGCGAGGCCTGGCCGGGAAATCGTCCCACCGCACAGCTGGGGGGGGTCCCCAGAAGGTCAGACGAGGAGAACCAGGCCCCAGTGGAGCCCTTTGCCCTGCAAGAGCCCAGCGGAGAGGACCGAACCACCCCTGCATGGTGGGGGGCAGTCCCTCTGGAGCCTCCAGGGCCCCTCGGCCCCCAGGACCCCGCCCTCCTGTCCCTGGTGTGTCTGAACACAAACGTCCCCCATGGGCGTGTCCTCCGGGCTCCTCGATGTCCTTCCTGTGGCTCAGGGAGCACAGACCGAAGCTCCCGGGCGGGAGACAGACTGGCAGAGCCTCCGGGCACTCCCTGTCCCTGTCCCTGTCCCTGGAGAGGACGACAGCTTAGCGTCTTCTCGTCCAGCCGTGCACGTCCCGCAGGCTGACCCGCAGCCCCTCACCTCTGACGTCAGCTGGACTCGCCAACAGGGAGCACTGGCCGGAGCGGACAGGGCAGGGGGCAGAGGGCGAGGGGCAGAGGGCAGGCCTGGAGGGGGCACTGCCCTGAACAGAGGTCAGAGGTCAGCTGCGGGTGCAGCCCCCACATGGCCCCCTCAGTCCCAGGTCCCAGGACCTGCCCTGCCCCAGGCCAGGGGTGGAGTCAGTAACTTTGAACCTCCTCCCGGTCGTGTCTCTTGTCCAGAGTGTGAGGCTCCGGGGTCAGGCGTCGTCCGTTCCCCGCGTAGCCCACACGTCCACGGCGCTTCCCAGCAACGGGGAGCCTGGACCACGCCGGCACCACGCCAAGGCCCTGCAGGGAGAGGGCGGGGTCTCCCCAAACCCCCGGCCCTGTCCTCCGAGGCTCCCGGCCTCCTGGACGTCCTCTCCAGGCACCTGGACATGAGACTGACGCCAGCTCCGCAGCAGGGGCCTGCGCCATGACCGCGGCGCCGCGGCACCCAGGACACTGGCGCACAGCCCCAGCCGTGTGTGTTGCATGGGTGAGAACGAGGCCTTGTGACAAGGTGCTTGGGCCCTGGGGTGTCCTGAAGTCTCCGCACCGTGTGGTCCCTGCACACGGCGCCCACACCCCTCCCCAGCCAGGCGGCACCGGGACTGGGCAGCCAGACACACAGTGCAGTACAGCGCTGCGTCCCCCTCCCCCGCAGTGACCCCAGAGCTCCCAATGCCAGCTCCCCGCCGCCCCACAGAGCACACCAGCTGCGGCACCCTCTGTCCCTCTGTGGCCGGCACCCGACTCCCGCGACCAAAGGCGAGAGTTTGTCTCGGAGGCCCCCGCGCCCCTCCAGTGTGAGTCGGAGGGCGCCGAGCTCCAGGACGTCTCCTGTTGCTCCCCATCCTTCGGCCGGTCAGTGACCGCGGCAAACATGCTCCCCGGCAACTCAGTCTGCTCGAGTCGGCTCGTCCTCTATCCACTTGTGTGAGCAACACTGATGGGTGCTTTAAAACACAGTATGTAAAAGCAGAAATAGCCTCATCGACTTAAAAAATAAAAGCCAACGGCTCAAGTTCACTATTCTAAAGCAGGTGTCTGAGTCCTGAGGCCGGGGGGCCAGAGCCCGGCCTGTCGTGCTCCTCCTGGACGCCACCCTCCCGGGGTCTGGTCCTCCCCGACTCACACTTCAGTAACCACGGAGGACCGAAGCTCGGCCGGCGTGGCTTGGGCGGGTCCCAGCAGCTCCCGTGACTTCGGGAGGCCCGAGTGGGCAGGTGTGGCCGGGAGTGTGCGCCCCTCCTCGCGGGGGCCTGGGGCCTCCCTGCCTCCGCCTCCACCCACCACGTCTGCCTCCGATCCGATCGCGATGACCAGGACCCCACCGGCGTTTTCTTATTATTTTTAGCACTTAAAACTGCCCCGTGGCATTCACATATGTCCTTAGTAAGGACTGTGTCCTCATGTCCTCAGCACCCAGGTCCAAGAGGTGCAGGTGTCTGTGCAGAGCGTCCCCACGACGCGGCGGCATCTCGGGTGTCCACCGACAAACAAGCCCACGGCCCGCGTCGCCCAGCACTTCCATCCAGCGCGGTATCCTGGAGACAGCCTCTTTCCTCCAATCGCTCAGCGCCGTCCTGGGAAAAGAGCCACGAGGGACTTAACCACTTCCATGCTGTTCTGTTTCTCGTCTTGGTCCCGTGAGAAAACGCAGCTGTGATTCCGCGGGTTTTTCTGCGCGGCCTTGGCCTCGCCCACACCTCGACTTCCGCCTGACAAGACGCACTTCTGGCTTCTGGCCTCCGGCGCGTGGGCGTTTGTCGCAGGAAATGTGCGCTCGGACCTCTGCTCAAGCCATTTCCTTCCCTGCGCCTCGCCGCACCTGTGTGCCTGGCGCCATGGTCCAGGGGGCTCCAGCCGGCAGGCTAGGCAGGGAGCAGGGCGGAGTCCTCACAGAGCTCCCGCCGCGGGAGGTGCACGGCAAACAGGGACACCACGCGGTGGGGGGGGCGGTGAGCAGAGGCTGCGCCAGAGGAGGGACAGCTGCGGCCCAGTCCGGAGGAAGGACGTCCGTCCTGCAGAGGAGAGGCGCGTGCAAAGGCCCCGGGGCAGGCCGGGTGGTGGGGCAGGTGGGCCGTGGGGGAGGTGGGCAGCCCCGTCACACAGGGCCCGGCCGTGGTCAGTGTCATAGCCCTACCAGGTCCCTGGCCGCTGCTCGGGAGGAAGCGGCGCCGTGAGACAGCAGGGGCACCGCGCAGGCGCCGTGCCAGGAGGTGGGAGGAAATTCTCAAACCCATCTCCCTGGGGATTTGGGGGAAAGGGTTTTTAAAGACAGTTTGGTGGCAAAGAGCTGGGGAACTGCTTCTGCTGATTGGCTGAGTGGACGTGGAACCGTGGGGGTAGAAATTGTCTTCTTTGCTGCGCCGGCTCTCAGGTTGGGGTCACAAGACCAGTCGGGTCAGTTCCTTAGTCTGGGCCCCTGGTCCTGGTGGGTCGGCCGGCCACGTTCCAGCGGAATGCAGGCCTGGAAGATACCTCGAAACTAGCCGGAGGTTCCACGAGGGTGATGTTATCTGCAGAGCAAGGAGGAAGCTGAGAACCTTCCAGACCATCAGCTACGTGACCCCTGAGCAGGGAGCCATCGCAGGGAGCCGGCCGGGGACAGCGGCTGGTCGTGTGTGTGTTTCCTGCCGCGGTTCCCACCCTGCCGCCCTTTACTGATTTCACAAAGGGGGTTTCAAGGGAGTGAGCGCTTGTCTCTGAGGGTGAGGGGTTCGGCAACCTCTTGTCCACCGACGGACACATTCTGGAATCCGCTTGCAGGGGACGGGTGTCTGGGCTGCGTCCACGTTCGCGCTGCCGTGACCAGCGGGGCACCCGGGAGTGGACGCGGGGCCTGTCCCACACGGGGGTCTGGCGTGCGAGCCAGAGAAGCAGCTGAGGACGGCGGGGTCAGGCCCGGGGGTTTCGGGGAACCTCGTTCATAAACATTCTCGAACGCTGCTGGAGGGTGGGAACGGCCCCCGCTGGCCCGGAGTCCAGGTCGGCCCAGGCACCACGCAGTGGCGGCCGCTGTGAGGAGGTGGGGGTCATCACTGGGGAATCCACCCCTGGAGGCCGCGTCCCGGGACCCCCCCGCCTTCCGACCTGCCCCTCCTGCTTGTTCTCACGGGGACGCTGGTGACTGTCCCCTCCTCAGGATCCTGGACTGAACCACACCTGCAAAGGCCCCTGCTGTGGAAGGTGGCATGAGACGGGGCATCCGTGCCCAGCGGGGTCTCCCAGAGCCCCGGCCTCCACTGCCTGGGCCCCCGCCTCGGTGCGTGAACACTCTCAGTTCACACCACCAGCCTGCTCCGCCGGCTGCCTCCCCTCAGCACCTCGACCAGCCCTGTTGGCAACGCTCTCACACTGCGCCCCGTGGCTGGGCAGGTGCAAGCCACCCCTGCCTCCCACCTGCAGCCTGCAGCAGCCTCACTGACTCGCTGCTTCCACCCCAGCCCCGGCCGACTCGTCCGTAGGGCAGCAGAGGGACTTTCTCAGCTGGAGAAATGGGGAGGAAAGGGCTTCCAGGGCCACTCTGGACGGTTGTGCAAGCTGCACACTGCACGACGCTGGGAGGAGCCGTGTCCTGAGGTGAATGGGGAGGCAGGAGGCTCAGCTCTGCTTCCTTTCCTCCCCTTTCAGCACATCTGTGGGAGTGAGAGCTGTCCAGAGAGACAGAGCCGACGGACAGATGATAGATAGATGGAAAGATATTAATGGATAGAAAGATAAAAAAGATGGATGGATGGGTGGACGAGAGGGCGTTGATTAGGGGAGTCAGACTGTGGAGGCTGAGAGGCCCATGACAGGCCATCACCGATCTGCACGCCGGGACGCTGGGACGCTGGGGCCCAGCTCGGAAGCAGGCGAGAGCAGGCGGAGGCAGGAGTTACTCGAGGGGGCGCGTTTGGGATGGTGGACACAGACGTTGGATCGCCTGACGCTCCGCTCAGGGCAGATTCCAGCTGCAATTCCAGGACCGACGGGCGTCTGATTGGGGTCACCTGGGTCACTGCAGTGACAAATGAGAACACAGCCCCGATTCCTCACTTCCTCCCTGTACCTGGTCACACGTGGCGCCCTGCCACCGTGCAGTGCCTGCCCGCCCCGAGGGAGCCGAGGCCCGACCTCCTGGTGGTGGGATCGGCAGGCGCGGCGCAGTTGTGCTCCCGCGGATTGGCGTGGCCCCTGCCCAGCCAGGGAAGAGGACCCCGACAGCGCCTCCCTTTCGGCCAGGCCCCAGAGAACGAGACCCTGAAATCCACCTGAACCTGACCCACGGTCTGACGTGACCCCCGTCAGCCTGCTGCCCTGAGAGCAAGAAGAAATACCGGGCTTTGTCCCCGGGCGTCTGAGGGCTGCTTGTCACCCGGCAGTGTCACAGCAAGAGCCGATGATACTCAGTGGGGGGCAGGGGGCCTCGTGGCTGGCTGCCCCGCCTCACGGCGTCCGCACAGGTAGACCAGGCGTCCCAAGCACATCCAGGGACCACTGGGGGGGGTCGAGGGCCATGGGTGCGGTGCCCACCCCAAGACAGGAGCAGGCAGCAGGCCCGGAAGGGGCACTGGGGTGGGCCTGTCAGAGATAAAATGTGTTTTCTAGCTGTCACCCCATGAGCAAGTTCAGACCCCAAAGGACAGACTGCTCGGCGGACTTATAGGGCCTAATTGGGACCTACTGGAGCAAATTTAATTTTGATACAATTTCATGTCAATTAGCTTTGCCAAGGGCCCCACAGAGAGCACTGAGGGGCTCTCTATAGCAAAGCCCAGCGGCTGAGACTGGCGACCTGGGCGTGTCATCCTGGAAGCCACTGATGCTCCCAAGGCCACTCGGAGCTCTATGGGGGGATGCTCTGCTGGCAGCAGCAGTGGTGGCCAGGTGAGGGCCTGGGGAGGTGGCCAGCTGAGGGGGAGTGGCCAGGTGAGGGCCTGGGGAGGTGGCCAGCTGAGGGGGAGTGGCCAGGTGAGGGCCTGGGGAGCGGAGGCCAGGTGAGGGTGGGGGAGGGGAGAGTGGCCAGGTGAGGGTGGAAGAGG
The DNA here is from genome assembly GCF_000956105.1 of Propithecus coquereli. Taxonomy (NCBI): domain Eukaryota; kingdom Metazoa; phylum Chordata; class Mammalia; order Primates; family Indriidae; genus Propithecus; species Propithecus coquereli. The sequence goes on along the minus strand of NW_012151230.1, from coordinate 592,193 downwards.
GGAAAGTGGCCAGGTGAGGGCCTGGGTTAGGGAGTGGCCAGGTGAGGGTGGGGGAGGGGAAAGTGGCCAGGTGAGGCCTGGGGGGGCAGTAGCCAGGTGAAGGTGGGGGAGGGGAAAATGGCCAGGTGAGGGCCTGGGTCAGGGGGTGGCCAGGTGAGGCCTGGGCTTCGGGATGCACAGAGATGAACCTGTGTGTTGGGAAGACACAGCTGTGCTCTCGAGGCCTCCCAGCCTGTGGGATCCCTGAACGTGGAGGACAGGTCTCTTTCCCTGGGCCAACCGGGCAGGACAGGCCCTGAGCGACGTGCCTTGGGGCCAGAGAGAGACCTGGGCTGGCAGTGGGGCCAGAGAGCTGGGCCCCAGGGGCCTGGGAAGGAGTTACTGGGATCCCAAAACTGAGCACAGAGAGAAGAGGGGACCTGGCTCGGAAGGAGGCTGGGGCTCGAGGGTTTGGTGGCTGGAGCAGAACCCCGGGGGGTGCATAGGAGCAGACACCCTTGGTGCCCTGGTTCGCTGAAGCAGGTTCCCAGAGAACGCACTGGAAACGCAAATTCTCAAGCCCCACCCCACTGGGACTTGAGGGCTCAGGAACTCACACCTGCCTCGTCCACTGGGAGTCTCACGTCTGACACTTCAAGGCTTGAGAACCACTGAAATCCACACATGACTCAGGGGCCTTCAGACCTTCCATAGCGCAAGTGTCATCCCCTTCTGCCCCCATTTTATAGATGGGACAATTGAGGCACAGCGGTAGTGGTGGCAGCGCTGAGGTTGGAGCCCTGGCAATCTGGACCTGCCCTGTCCAACACGGTAGCCACACGGGGCCATTTGATTTCAGATTAAAATCAATAAATGCAAAATCAGTTCTTCAGTTGCACTGGAGGGCCACTGTTCTGGGCAGCCCAGTGGTTCCCACCACCTTGTGCCCTCCAGGCTCTGTGGGCCATGCTGTTCACGCTGTCTCCTAACCACCGCGGGTCTCCACGCTGCAAGGCCCCCCGTCCTCCAGGTATGAGCCCCAAAATAAATGAATCAAAACAAGGAGCACGGTGGCTCTGTCCCGCTATGCCCTGAGAAATTGGTGGGGGGTGTGGAGGGGTTGGTGGCGCAGGCTCTAGTGGGGCCCTCGCAAACCTGAGAAGTTCAGAACCCTGGTGGGACATGCAGTCATTGACGCCAGAGATTGCAGAGGCAGGAAGGCTCAGCCCACAGGTAGGCAGACACACTTCCGACCCCAGCCCCAGCCCCTCTCCCAGGTGTTTCCCACCCACCAACACATCAACCCAGATGTTTTCTCCTGGAGAAGGAGGTTCCCAAAGCAAGCCCTCCCTGGGGAGCTGCTGCGCCCGGAGCGATGGTGGCGGGTCCCCAGGTTGGCAGCCCGGCCACATGGAAATGAATCAAAGCAGAGAGACACCTCGGCCTCTTCCCCGGGGAGGGCCCAGGAAACCCAGAAAGGGCCCAGAAGAGAGGCCCTTAGGGGGTCTCCAGAGACCTGCCCTCTGCTGGGGCACACACCGGAAGAATGTGTATTTCTGTATTTGAAAATTTCACAACCAGAACTCAGACCTTCCCAAGCAATTGTTGGACGTGGGGGAAGGAGACGAAGAAAGTCCCCTGTGGTCCGTCTGACCATGGGGTGGCCTCCGGTGGCTCGGGAGCCGGCGTGGACCCCAAGGCTGCTCCCGGAAGGGGCCTGTATCCAAATGAGAGCCTGAAATATTGCCCACGTGACTCTCACCCAATTTCTGGCCTTCTGTCCCGCAAGGGGAGTTGGGGGGGACAGGAGGGCGCCGGGACACTGCTCAGGCTCCTCAAGAGCCTCTTAAAAATCAGAAGGGAGGATGTGCCCCCACGCCCAGGAAAGACATTTTCAAAACAAAACCCAGGATGGGAGGAGGGAGAGGAGGGCCCAGCGGGGCGGGCAGAGAGGGGTCCGCGTGGATAGGAGCCCCCCCTCCCCACCGGCCCCGCCACCCGAACCACTTTCTCAGCTGGCGCCGGGTCAGTCCCCAACAGCCGGTGCCCCCAGACCACACCTCCCCACCAGCGCCCGGCCCTCGGCCCCAGCCCCGGGCCTGGCAGACCCCTCCCCGGGCCGGCGGCACTTCCCCAGGCAGAGAGGCGACCCCCACCCGTCCCAGGCCCCCGGGACCACCCAACGCTCGGCGAGCCCTCCACCCCGCTTTCCGGAGCGGCCGTTCGACTGTATTTTTTTTTTTTCTTTTTTTTGAGACAGAGTCTCACTGTGTTGCCCGGGCTAGAGTGCCGTGGCATCATCCTAGCTCACAGCAACCTC
>NW_012151230.1:585839-588905 GCF_000956105.1 Propithecus coquereli | reverse complement strand
CGGCCGCGCGAGGCCCGGGCGCGGGGCGTCAAGGTCACCGGCCCGACGGGGCGCACGCCGCCGCCGCCATGGAGGCCAAGGTCCGCCCGAGCCGGCGCTCGCGCGCGCAGCGGGACCGCGGCCGGCGCCGGGAGGCCGCCCGCGACGCCCGCGCGCAGAGCCCGTCGTCGGGCGACGAGCCCGAGCCCAGCCCCGGCAAGGAGAACGCGGGCCTCCGCGGCGCGCCTTCCCGCGCCGCCCCCGCGCCCCGCACAGCGCGCCCCCCGCGCCGCCGCCGCCGCGAGTCCAGCTCGCAGGAGGAGGAGGTCATCGACGGCTTCGCCATCGCCAGCTTCAGCACCCTGGAGGCCCTGGAGGTAGGTGCCCGGGAAGCGGATGCGCCTCTGCCGAAGTTGGGCTGGGAGCGGCCCGGAGCCGGCCCCCGCCGCGGGGACCCCTGCGGGGAGGTCCAGTGCCACCCAGCCCTCCTGCCCCGGGACCCCGGTGTCCGCCGCGCGCCCCGACTGTCGCGTCTGGAGGACCTCGCAGCGGCGGGTGGGTATAGGGGTGTTTTGAGCTGCAGGAGAAAAGAAAATCTAGATTGTATTCTAAACCGGGGGCTGGCTGGCAGCACAATCGGCCTTTTTTCAGTTGTGTTTTTGTTGCCAAAATATCGCTCTGTTCGTTCGGGACGTGCTGGACTTCATGGAGGCGGTGATAAAATGGATACTTTGAGGTTCTTCCTGTTCCTCCCTTCCGCTTGAGCGGGAGACGAGGGTTAACCCTAAGACCCCTCTTGCTCACCGCTGCTTGCTGCATGGTTAATAGGTTGGCAAAAAAATATTGCTTCTCTGGCTGAGTTATCGTGGGCAATATTTGCTGAGCAAATACTGCTCTTCTTGCCTGAACCCAGGTGAGTAGAGAAGGAAATGAAATACTGTCAGAGAGCTGGCAAGTGGGGTGGGTGGGAGCTACTGTCTCCCCAGAGCAGGCATGAGTGGAAATGCTGCCAGGGCCCGAGTCCTGGAAGCCTCAGCTCCCCTGCCCTCCGGGAGCGCAGAAACCTCCAGCGAGGTGTGCCCCATGCAGCACTTACTTGGCGGATCCTTGTCTGCTGGACTTTGGATCCTAGGAATCACTCGGGTTCCAACTCTTCTTAACTTATTCTGGGGTTTGGGAGCCCATGGCCTGGGCTCTGCTGGTCTCAGGCTGGGCTTTGTGGGAGTGGGAGATGTCTCCTGCAGGTCCCTGCACTGAGTCCTCTCCAAGTTCTCACTCCAACTCTGGGGGCTGCTGGGGTCTGGAAAGAGCCTCAGGGTCAGGTGTTGGTGGCCAGGGATGTGGCCCTGGGACAGGTTTGCCACCTTGTATCTGGGTGCATGGACACAGGTGGGGCCGCTGTGAGCACAAAACATGGGTGTTGTAGCTTGTGCTCACCACACAGCCTGGCTGTCTCCTGTCGTGCACACCTGGGGGCCTTAGATGGCTCCTGGTGGGGTGTGGTGGCCCCATCTCTGGGCTGTTTTCCCCCTTCTCAGTGACAGTAATGACATGGGCTACGCGTTAACTGAGCACTTACCACAGGCTGGGCCCTGGGCTAAGCTCCTGCACTGCAGCGGAGGAGACTGGTTACTGTTCCAGACCTCTCACCACTCTGCCTGCCCCATCTGTGTCCCCTGCCAGGGAGGAAGGAGGGAAAAACAGAAACCCTAACTGTGGCCTCGAAAGCCCTGTCCACCCACGGCCTCCGCACCCGTTTGGCTCCAGCAGGGGAGCTGGTCGGGTTTTCCTCCTGTTCTCGCTGACTGGTTGATGTTTGGTGCCTTCGTGTGTCAGCGCACACGTCACCTCGAACCCCCTCTGAAGTGGCAGCCCTGTTCCCCACAACCCCAGCTGTGGTCTCACCCGCTTTCCCTCCCGTTGTTACCACCGCGTGACGCTGTCTCGGGATGTGTTTGCCCTGTGTCCTCGGCTCTCCCGCAAGAACTCGTGAGCCTCCAGAGGGCAGGCCCTGCATCTGTCTTGTGCGTGTCCTGTGGGGTCCAGTGCCCAGGACGGAGGTTGGTGTGTCAAAAGTGTCCCATACACATTAGCGTCCTGAATGAGTGAGGAGAGAAGTCAAGTTTCAGGAGGCCTGGGTCACGCGCCTAAGGTCACAAGGGTGCCACAGTGGGCCTAGCCCGTCTGGGTCCAAGCACTCTTCCCGCAGCGGCTCTGACTATCCACCTCTTCCGTTGGGTCACCACCCGGCCAAACTCACTGGGCTTTGGGGAATTGTGTGGGTCAGACCAGCGCCCCCCACACCCCACCCACCGTGGCGTGACTCGCCTGCTTCTGCTTGGCAGTCACCCAGCCACGGTACCTTCCGGGCATTGCACGCACCTTTCTCTGCCCTTCTGAGGCTGCCTTGGAAAGTACGGGGCTTCTGGACGAGTCATAACCTCTGGGTTGGCCCAGAAGTGTCTCCTGATTGGCCTCATTTTTTGCTAAAGTGTAGTGGTTTTTCCCTGAAGTTCAGATCATTCATGATCATGCTGACAGCAGAGACTGACCCGGTCAGTGTTCCCTCTACCAGGCACTGTTCTGAGCTGCCCTTCACAGATGTATGGCCCACGAGGGAGGCTGGTTGTTGCTCCCATTCCACGGATGGGGACACTGAGGCACTCAGCGAGGGGAGCTGATGGCCCCAGCCTGTCCAGCCTGCTCTGGAGGCCTCTCACATGGGACGCTTGAGGGAGATGCTGGCGCATGCTCAGGGCCACCAGCCCAGAAGTGGGCCTGTCCCCATCCCACCTTAACCCCCGGGTCCTGGAGGCTGTTCCCACCACACTGGGACCTTAGAGGACATGGCACCCCTGGGGGTGACATTTGAGAGTCAGAGAAGTCCATGTAACCCCAGAGGCTGGCTCACCCTGCTGGGCACAGCAAGGGGTGTAAACAAACACAGGTACAGACCTGCTGGTGAGGTGCAGCCTGCGTGTGGAAGAGTGTCCTGAGGGTGTCAGCGTTGGCCCCACCCAGATAGGCTACCAGCCCTGCCCTGTCCCCTGGGGCAGGCCCCCCATTCCTTCTTCGTCCTGGGAAGGC
>NW_012151230.1:565722-584814 GCF_000956105.1 Propithecus coquereli | reverse complement strand
TCCAGCCTGTGCCTGTGCGCTGAGAACACAGCAGGTGCTCCTTAAACGTTGGCAGCGGTGGCTGTGGGCTGAGGAGGCAGGGCTTGGCCTGGCTCAGGGTGTGTGCCCAGCAGTTGATGACGCTGCGTGGGCCAGGCCCTGTGGGCACTGAGGATGCAGGAGTGGCCAGGGCTCTCAGATCTGAGCCGGCTCCCTTGACTTTCTGCATCTCCACCTGTCTAACGTGGAAGTGGGAAGGGGTCTGGTGGTTTGGGGGTGCCCCCTGGCCTCTTTGCTCTGTTCTTGCTCTAGCCAGGGATACTGGGGCAATTTGGATGGATGGCTCTCGCTGTCCCTCCTGTTTTTGGTGACAACTCTGTTTTCTGGTGGTACTGACCAGAGGGGACAGGGAGCTGCCCCCCGTCCCCCAGGGCAGTGCTGGGTACTGCTGCTGGTTTCTGCCCAAGTCCTTCTGATAAGGGCAGCTTCCCGCGTGTGGGGCTGAGAGCAGTGTCCAGAGCTGTGTCAGACGCCACCTCCCAGGTGGCCAAGGCTGCCCTCCGGCCACAGAACAGACCGTGCTGGGCCCTGTATCTCCCGGTGGTCGGCCAGGCCCTGCTCAGCCCAGTGGGCCTGAGACCGACTGCACCTTCCGTTCCCGCGTGTGGGCCCTATGCGTGGAGTAAGGTGCCTGGCCGGGTGCTCTGGGCAGCAGGGGGGTGGCCAGTGTCTGGCAAGTGCCTCTGCCGCCACCTGTGGGCAGAAACCACCGTTGTGGTTTGATATCTGTGATTTTTCTGTTAATTTGCTTTTTCAAACAGCAAGTTGCTTTCACTTGGTTGAGAAATTAAGCTCTGTGAAAAGGTGTACGCTACAGTTTCTGCTCCAGCCTCAGCCTTCTCCAGGTGGCGGCTTTCCTGGGTCTCTGGTGCTTCACCGTGCTGACATGACCAAGTACAGATACGCAGTCTACTCCAAGGAAGTGTGTACGTGGGAACAAAAGTGGAAAAAAAAGTGCCCAGAATACTAGCTGTGGTGGTCGGCAACTTCCCTTCTCTGATTCTGCTTCCACGTTCTCTGGTCAGCACGTGTTACTTTGACAATCCCAGGAACATGCGCCTAAAACCCCGGCCACCCTGCTGTGCAGAGCAGCATTTAGGAAGCCCCCATGGCCATGGCAGCAGGCACGTGAGCGTCCAGGGGCGAGCTGTGATCTCTGCGGACAGTGACAGAGCGTGTCCCAGCGGCAGACAGGACCCTGTTGGGCGGGCGTGTGAGCCTGTAGGGCTGGGTCAGGGTGAGAGCGCAGGTTCTCGGGGCACAGCATGGGGGATGGGGAGCGCCCAAGGCTCTACCCAGCCCTGGGTGCAGCCGGGGGGTTCTGCTGCGGGGGCCTGGTGGGGGCTTCACGGCATGGTCAGGGTCCCTCAGGACGGACACAAGGCGGGAGGATCTGGGCTGGCCTGGCCGTGAGTACGTGTGCAGGGGCCAGTGGTGTCACTGGGCCCTCCAGGGGCCCCTGAAGCCCCCACTGTTGGTGGTGCCAGAGAGGGCAGAGTCTGTGCTGGGTGCCATGCCTTTGCCCAGCCCAGCCCTCTCCTCATGGCTGCTTCCTGGTGTTCGTATAGGGAAACTGAGGCCCAGAGTCACGGCATGGGGTGCAGAGCTGAGCCTGTGACCTGCCTGTGATGGTCTTGGGCTGCTTTGAGGACGGGCTGAACCCAGCTCCTCCCAGAGGGTCCCCCAGCTGGGGCTGAGAGGGTGTGAAAGCGAAGTCCTGGCGCCTTGGGCCCTGCCGTGGCCGGAGTGGGGCCTGCAGGCCTCGGGTCCAGGCCGCTGTGGCAGGACGGTCCCCAACCCTCCAGCTTCTTGGGCTTGTCACTTCTCGGCTCCAGGTCACGTCCTTCAGGGTCCTGCCTGCGGCTCCCACACCCACTGTGCACACTTGGCGCCCTGGGCCCTGCTGTGGGCTGCCCTCTGCCTGGAAGGTTCTTCCCCAGGTTCCCTGTGGGTCCCGCAGCCGGGAGCCTGACCTGACACCGGCACCTCCGTCCGTTCCTGTCTCGTTTCCTGTCCCCTTGTCCCCTGGCAAGTGTCCCTCTGGTTGGCTTGTCCCCTGCCAGGAGACATGGGAGGCTCAGTTTGTGCGGAGACCAACTCTCCTGTGTGTGCGTTTCCCTGAGAGAGGAAGGCCCGGGTGGAGCTGCCGTGCTCTGCGCTGCACGTGGGTGGCCTCTCGTGCAGGGAGCGCCTGTGGTGCAGGACCCCGCTCGCCGAGCCTGCGTCATCCCGAGCACCGTCGTGCTGTGCGCGTCAGGCTGCCCCTGAGCTCCGGGAACGGCCCCTGCCTGCCATGTTGGTGGAGTCTCAGGTTGCTTTGCCGATAGTTGGGGTTTTCGCCACCATGTTCCCGAGAAGACTTGTCTGTGGTCATCTTGTTTTTGTTTGTTCTGCTGCGATCAGGTTGGAAAGTTTTCCTTTTTTTCTGTTCTCTAGAATAGTCAAAATGGCATACAGATTGTCCACTTGCTCACTGCTCGGACAGAACTCTGGGGTCCCGGTACTCCAGCCCGTTCGCCAGGGAGCAGCCAGCGTGGTTTGGGGTGGGAGGGAGGCAGGTGCTGAGGGAGGAGACCAGACTGTGGATGCCCGGCCAGAGCAGGTGGGGAGAGCCAGGGAGGAGCTGGCGCTGGGGGTTCGGGAGAGGGCAGCCAGCCAGGCCATGACCATGAGGAGAGAGGCATCTGGCAAAGGGAGGCGCGGTGTGCCAGGGCCCCGGCAGCTCCAGCCCGGTCGCTCAGAGTCAGGCAGTCTCGGGAGGAGCCCCCAGAGAGCCCGCCTGGTGCGTGACCTCTGACCCAGGCTGTCCCCTCTGCACCCCTCTGTCCAGACTCCGCCAGGACCTCCTCTGGCCTCAGCTCCTGCGTATTTTAGGAGCCCTCAGGCCTCCGTCACACTTCAACATCCCCAGGCCACCCGCCCTGCCAGGACGAGCTGAGCCGGTGACCCCAGGCTGGAGCCCAGGTCCGAGGCTGCCTGGAGGGACGCGGGGCGCCCTTCCACTGCTGGGGCAGTGCTGGCCTGGAGACCGACCCCTTCTCAGAGACCCTGTGTGGCTCATAGCAAAGTCATTTGTCCCTAAACAGGACAGTGCTGAGCAGCCCCTGGGTCCTTCAGGAAGAACTGGGGCTTGGCACGTGTGTGTGCTCACACGTGTGTGTTTGTATGTGTTAGTGTGCACGCACATATGTGTGTGCTGCCCCCAGATACCTGGGAAACGTGTGGCGTCTGAGAAGGTAGCGTGGCCCTGGATGGGGAGGGCCCACTGCTGGCCTGGCCTGCGGGGGTGGGGGCTGGGTTCCCTGGGGAAGGGCCGGGTCACCCAGCTCTGTCCAGCACACCCAAAGCTGCCTCGGGGAGGGCTCAGGGCCCCCACCCTGCTTGCCCCTGCGTGGGCGTGGATCCCTCTCTGGGCCCCGAGCTCACAATGGCTTGGGGGTCGTTGAGGGCTGGGGGTGTTGGTGTGGAGGGTGTGATGCCAGGCCCCGCCACCATTCCAGAGGCCCCCGCAGTTGCCAGCTGCCTGCCAAGCTCCTTTCTGCCTGGTCTTGGCACGTCCCCCATTCTGCGCTGCAGGCTGGTTAGGGCCCATGGTGGGTGGGGCTGGACGCTGGGTACACCCTTCCCACTGGCCAGGGAAGTAGGCGGCGGCTAGCCCTGCCTCTGGTCACTGGGCCTGGGGGGGTGGGGCTGACCAGGGCCGGGCACCCACAACCCCGACGTGGGGCTGCAGCTCTGGGAGTCTGGGGTCTTCTGCTCTGTGACTCCAAACACCACGATCCCCTGGGAACTGTGGGAGGTGCCAGTGCCTCTCGGGGCTGTGTGGGTGCTTGTGTTTTGGAAGGTTCCAGGAGCACTGAGGGCTGCTGTGCAGCTCCAGAACGACGTCTCCCTGTGCTGGGCAGCAGGGGGACCCCACGGTGGGATTCCCCCCTCTGGGCCGGACCACAGAGCTGGGCGTGGGCCTGTGTGCACGCATTCCAGCAAGGACGGCGCTCTGCTCCGGGTGGGTGGTGACTGCTGCTCGGGAGGAAGGAAGCCAGAGCTCGACCCCTCCAGCCGCGGTGTAACATGGTGGCCGCCCTGTGTGATGGGTGGGAAGCCCTGGGTGCCCACCCACTGGGGGCTGGGCGTGGAGGCCAGTGGCACCACCCAGGCCCAGTGGCCACCTGTCCACACCCCTCCCTGCTCTGAGCCCCCTCCTCAGTCCTCTCTCCCCAGGGGGCAGGCCGAGCCCTTCCTGCCCACGTTTGCATGGTGGGGGCACCTGCTGTCCCTTGGGTCCCCTGAGGACACAACTGGGTGGTGCTCTGTGAGGCCTCCAGGAGCCTGGGCTGCCGGACCCACCTCCTTGCAAGACTGGTGGCCTCATCCGGCCTTGGCGGCCGCCCCCCACCCAGCCCCTGCTGCACTAGGGCTCGCTGGGTGCAGGCTGGGCCCGTTGTGGGTGCTGGGCTCTGGGAGTGGCCAGGTGGGGGAGGAACTGTCCTTCGTTCTCTGACTCAGTAAGCATTTATTGAGTACCAGCTGTGTGCCAGGCCTGCCCCAGCCCCCGGGGGATATACCACAGACCCGGCCACCAGCAAGTGTCAGGATGGCAGGCAGTAAAGGGACGAGGACAAGCAGGCTAGGCGGGCTTCGCAGAGGAGCACAGGGTGGCCCTAGGGCCCGTCAGGGAGGACAGGTGTGTGGGGCAGAGGCTTGGCCTGGGGCGAGTTTGGGGTTGGCGGGCGGTGGCCGCCTGGAGGAGGCTGTGGGGGTGGAGGGCAGTCCCCAGGCTGGTGGAGTCAGGCGCTCTGGGACTCAGTGACGTGAGGCGTCTGGTTCCCGTTCGGCGTGGGGCTGTGGCGGTGCCTGCTGTGCCGAGTGCTCTGAGGGGAAAATGGGCCGGCGCAGGCACCAGCTCTGTTGGGTTCACCAGAACTTTGTGTCTGCCTGGTTCCGTGGCAGCTGGGCTGCGGGGAGGGTGCTCGGGGTGGGCCGCCGGGCCCTCTGCAGCCCAGGCCGGTCTCCAGGGCTCCGCGCCTGCCTTCCCAGCGGCAGTGTGCGTGTGCCTGCGTGGGGACACCTGGCAGAAAGCCCGGGTCGGCTGGGTGGGATCTCTGCAGCCCCAGCCCTGCCTCTTGACCTGGAGCTGCCGTGTCCAGCTTGGGGGGTTGGGGGGACGGGAACTGCCCGTGGACTCTGTGGGAGCGAGTGACAAGGGCTCAGAGCCACACGCAGTGACCGGCTCCTCTGAGGCCAGAGGTGGTGGGTGCCCACCTAGTCTGTGCCCGGCAGATGCCCTCTCACCGACGGCTGTAGGGAGCAGGCAGCCACGTGTGTCTGGGGCACATGCGTGGCCCTGTGGTGGCTGCTGCTGGAGCCCTGGCAACCCAGTCATGACAGTGATGTCCCAGCAGTGGAGGTGGCAGTGGTGGTGGTCAGGGCCAAGCTGCCATGGCTCCGCGATGCTGGGCGCGGCTGTCGGGCTTCGTGAATCTGCTCGTCTCACCCTCTCAGCAGCCCTAGAACTGAGGCACGGGGGGCCGAGGGCCCTGGTCCTCCCACAGGGCTGCAGGTCTGCTGGGGCCCGGCTGTGCCACCAGCTCCTGCCTGGAAGCTTGGGCACCTGCAGATCGTCCCCAGCCTGCGAGAGCCTGTCCGCACTCGCACGGCCCTGGGCTCCCATCACAGGTACCCTCAGGTCCCCAATATGCTCTCCCGCCACAGCTGTTCCTCTGACCCTCGGCCTGTGCCCACACAGCCTGCCCTTCCCTCCCCGTCCTGGGCTGGCATGGCCACGTGCCTCTCCCCAGGACTGTGATTGCTCAGGGAGGGGCGGCCGCCTGATGTGGACGGGTCCCTGGGGCAGGAGGAGGTGAGCGGTCTCAGCCTCCGTTACTCTCAGGGCCAGCTCCTCCCACCAGGCCCCTCGGCCGGGGCTGTCAGCCAGCCTCTGTCCTCCTGGCGCACGTAGACCAGCGCTCTGGGTGAAGGCAAGGCTAACCTGCGGCTGCCACCCGGTCCTTTCACGTCCCAGGCCTTGTGGCTGCAGTGACACCCGTGCTAGCCCTGGGCCTCCCTGGGCCGCAGAAGACGTTCAGGGGTGTTGGGCAGCCCAAGAGTGCCCAGCGAGCCGCAGCTGTCAGCACCAGCTGTTCAGGTCCCGGGTGCAGCGGGAGGGAGGCCGCCAGGGCCTCAGAGGCCGGATCCACTGCCCATGGGGGGTTAGCGCTCTGGACGCCTCCCCTGCCGTCGGGAGGTCACAGGGCTGTGGCGACGGGACAGGAGTCAGGCTGAGCCTGCCTCCCTCCAGTGCTCAAGGCCATGGGCAAAAGTGAGAGGCCCCACTGTGGGCAAATGGCGGCCCACTGGCCCTTCAGCCCTCGCCCGCAAGGGGAGGCGCCAGGACAGGGGCGCTGGCTTCTGCCCCTTCCTCCTGCCTGGCTGCCCTCTCAGCTGGCATGGGCTTGTCGGGAGCACCCGCCCCTGGGAGGGCCTCGCCTGCCCGCCATCCCCGCACCGGCTCCCTTTTGAATGGTCACCTCCGTCTAAATCTGAGTGACCTGGTTTCTCTTTTTTTTTCACTTGTGAGAAAGTTCACGTATACAAGAGGACGTAGCACTCATGTTCGTTTTATAGAGTTGACCACACTTACGTCCTGTGACATCATTGGGGCCCGTGTCCCCCGTGTGGTAGCTACCATTCCGACTTGCCCTCATCCCACCTGTGGCCTTGGTGCTGGCCAGTCCCCAGACGAGGCCCTTCTAGAATCCTCTGTAGACCCGAGGTGGCTGGGGCCACCCCTAGGCCGTCTCCCCTTGTGCTGCCTCAGCCCTCGTGGCAGCCCCGAGGCGTCCTGGCCAGCAGGCGGCGGGCCGCGTCCAGCGTGAGCTGTGCCTTTCGGTACATTGAGCTGGAGGGAAGAAATAGGTGCACAGCGGGACTGGCCCAGAGCCTTCATGCCGGGCTGGCGTGCACTCCTGCACCCTGGGTGGACGTGGTCGGGGTGGCCGGGCAGCCAGCAAGGGGTGTTGGCGGGCGGATGGCGGCAGGCAGTGGCTCAATGCGGACCTGGGCAGGTGGCCACCCCCTGCCCTCATTCCAGCCCTGCCTCAGCTGCGTGCCCACCGTGCCCATCCTGGCGCTGGCCTCTTGGCCAAGCAGCACCTGTCCCCATCAGCCCACGTCTAACACGTCTTTGGGTGGCCCTCCCTGGCCACACAGCGTGGGCTCCCCACAGGGCCGGGCAGAGGTCTTTCTGCAGAACCCTGGTGGGCAGGTGCTTGGTGCTCTGCCGAGGAAACAAGCAGTAACCGTTAGGCGCCCTGGCCTCTCAGCTCCCTGGCGGCTTGCCTGCTGCAGACCCCGGGCCCCTGCCTCCCAGCTCCTTGAGTAGCAGCCTATGTGCCCGTTGGCCTGGCTCCCCACTCCCAGGTGCCGGCCCCTGGCCAGCCAAGAGCTGTGAGCCTGCAGAACAGTGTTCCAGACGCTTCTGGAGCAAGGGAGGTGTCGGCAAGGCCTGCTAGGGACGGTCCCCTCAGTGCGTGAAGCAGGATCCATGACGTTGGATGCACTGGGCGAGGGGAGATGCGGGGCCGTCACCTGCCAGGTGGGTGTGAGCTGAGGGGAGACGGGTCAGGGTAGCACAGAGTCCTGTCCCCACCTTCTTGGCTGGAGGGACAATTAGACACAGTCCTCACACCGGGGTCATGGGTGGGGGCTGCCCCATGGGTGTCCCATGCCGTGAGGGGCCCTGGCTGGAGGGATTGGGCCGAGCCCCCGCAGTCTCATCCTCGTGAGGGGGAAGCGGGCTGTTTGCGGAGTTATCATTGCTTTTATGTCTCTGTGCTTGGTTTGCCGTGGTGCAATTAGAAATTTCATTGGTGCTGCATAGTATAGCATTTAGGGGGCTAAATACAGTCACGTTAAACTGCTACAGGACAATCCAGCCGGGGATTTCGTGGCAGTGCACCCAGCCCAGTGGTCCTCCTGGGGAGGGGAGCAGAGGTCGGGGGCCTGGCCACTGCGGAGGGTGCTGGGCTCTCACTTGTGGCGTGTGCATCCCTGCTGGTGGTGGGAGCTGGCGGCCGCCAGAGCTGAGCTGGGTGGTGGGTGGTGCTAAGGCCACGGATCCTGGACAGTTATGGCGGCCTCTCTGTGCCTCAGTTTCTTCATTTGATGCTGGGGTAGTCACAGCAACAACTTCACAGGTCACGCGTGTGCGTGCGGACGTCTGTCAAGCGTTGAGCAGAGCGCCTGGTGCAGACCCAGCGCTCTGCAGTGAACTTGAAGAACAGGGAGCACGCTGCCCACCCTGCCCCCGCGCAGGGGCTCCTGGCACCTTCACTCGGGGCGGGCTGCCTCGGGCACTGTGCCCCTCAGATCCTCAGCCCAGCAAGACAGCCACACTGCTGCCTGCCTTGGTGGCCTTGGGCAGGATGTCTCCAGCTTCTCTGAGCTGCAGCGCTGACGCCTCACGGTGGACGAGGAGTGGGGTCCTGGTGGCCCAAGCGCATGTGTTGGGGGCAGTAATGGGGCTAGCGAGGGCCCCTTCCGTCCTTCCGTCAGGGCTCTGCGGGGCAGGCAGCACTGGGTGTTGCTGTGGGACCCTGAAGCTGGCCAGGCGCCACCCACAGGGTCCACATCGCCCTGGAGAGCCCTGGGGTGGCTGGCTGGGCGCCATGGCCCCGTCCTCCCCTGGCAAGGCCAGCCAACACCGTCCCAGGCGTGGGTGCTTTTCGCATCCTCTTAGGGCACCAGGTGAGGGGTTGGCGCTCACCTGCAGAGGCTGGGCCCGGCCCCACGGGGCCCCGCGGGAACTGACTGTTCCCTCCCAGGTGAGCGTGGCAGATCCCAGGCTGGGGGCCCATGGCACAGAGTCGTTTGTGAAGCCCGGGATGTCTGGAGGGCTCAGTGCCCCCGGGGTGAGACACTGTTCTCTAAAATGTTCCTTTGGCAACATTTGTGAGCCCCGCCTGGGGCTGAGCAAGGGCAGGACAGACGGTGGACCAGAACCCGTCCTGCGCGGTGTGACTGCAGGCGGGGCCTGGGGAAGGGGCCAGTAGAAATTTCTGTGTCTTTGAAAGCAGAGAAATGCCAGGGCAGGTGTACAGAAAACACGGCAAATCAGAGCAGTTTGCTGCTGCCAAATGCAAAGGTGTGGTGACCGGAGAGGGTGGCGTGGCCTGTGAGGCCGGTCAGGCCCAGGCAAGGGTCTGCCCCGCACCCTCCCCGGTCCCCACCGGGCGTTTTGCTGGGCTTGCCTCTCCCTCCGTCCCTCCTGTCCTGCTTGCCAGACGAGTCCCAGCTTGGTGCAGGTGCCGGGGTTCCTGGGAAGTTACCCCTTATCTGTTCGTGCTTCCGATCCAAACGCTACAAAAGCTCCTTCCTTCCTGGCTGCAGCGTTTGCCACGGCCGGGCTGGGAGGGGTTCCTGTGCCTTTAGCAGGTGGGGTCCAGACCGCCCGGGTGGTGGCCCCCCAGCTCCTGGGTGGTCGGGGGGCTGGAGGCCTCCCCGTCGTCAGGGCGCGGGAGGCCCTGTGGTCCTGCAGCAGCAGAGTTGGACGACGGGTGACCGGAAGTGCTGCGGGCCCTCGGAGACAGCAGGGCCAGTGCGTCAGCAGAGCTGCCATGTCACGGCGCCTCACCCATCATTGTCATCCGTGTCCTCACCGGAGGAGCAGTGAGGTTTCCTCCCCAGGGACACCATGGCCCTGAGCGGGGGCAGCCCTTTGGCATGGCCCTGTGTGGGGGAGGAGGGGCCCCAGGCCCCTGTCCTCGGCTTTCACTGCCTGTGTCCCTTCACTGTCCCCTCCGGGAGGACTCCATGCCCTGGGGGCTGTCCTCACTGGCACCGCATCTTCTGGAACCTAAACATGTCTGTCTCCCTGCTGCGCTGGTCCTGCAGCCAGGCTGGCATACAGCAGGTGCTCACTGCTGGCTTGTTGAATGCAGACGCCCTGGGGGCTGCACACGGGCTCAGTCTGCGCTCACTCTTAAGGATTTGGGGTGGGGCGAGGGGCTGACAGGGACCAAGAGAGGCCAGCAGGAGCACAGGTGGCCTGCCGGTGTCCCGGGGTCTGGGGTCTGAGAAGTGAGCCACGGGGAGGGTCTTTGTCCCAGAGCAGTGGCCATGTCCAGTCCCCTCAGGCCCTCGGGCACGTGGGGGGCACTTCCCATGGGGTGTTGCTGGGGGACACTTGCTGTGGGGTGTGGGGTGTCACCAGTGACACTTGCTGTGGGGCACATCTGTGGGGTGTCACCTACCAGCACCTACCACCTGGGGGGTGCTTCCCATGGGGTGTCCCTGCGTCCCTGGCCCCCAGCCCAGGCGCTGGGTGTGGAATGGGCCTCCAGGGCTGAGGACTGGGCCGTGCTCTGCGGGCTGGGCCGGGGGGACGCACCGTCACCTTGTGGGGCCACCCACACGAGCCGTCTCGCCTGTCCATCTCCTCCTCCCGCCCTCAGAGGTGGCTTCCCAAGGAGGGCCCCTTCCCTCGGGTGAGGCCCCAGCCTGAGGGCCTGCTTGGGCCTGCTTGGGACAGCCCTGGTAGGTGCTGTCCCAGGCTGGGGGCCCCGCCCTGAGCGTGGCATGGTCCTGTGGGGTGTCCACCCCAGTTAACTGTTTTCCCATCATCTCTCCGCAGAAGGACATGGCCCTGAAGCCACACGAGCGGAAGGAGAAGTGGGAACGTCGCCTCGTCAAGAAGCCCCGGGAGTCGGAAAACTGCCCCCCTGCCGAGGCGAGCGAGCACAGGCGGCCCCTGGAGCCAGGCAGCCCCGGGCAGGACTTGGAGCCCACCTGCGACGGGGGCCCGAGGAAGGTCCCGCTGCAGCCCTCCAAGCAGGTGAGCGCGGGTCCCGCCCCCTCGGGAGCTCCGCAGCAGGGTCTGCGCTGGGTGCGGCGGCAGCCCAGGGCCACCCAGCACCTGGACACCACCCGCGGCGGCACCTGGGCCTGCCTGGCAGTGCGCTCCATCGCTGTCGGGCTCGGGCTGCGGGGCACACGTGGACGGGGCTGGGTCACAGGGAGGCAGCGACTGGCCCAGGGCCACGGCCGGGCAGGGAGGAGTGTACGTACGCCGGGCGGTGCCACACTGATAGGCCGGCCCCGTTTCCCCTCTGCGTCTGCCAGGCTCCGCCGACGACCCGGTGTCCAGTGGTGTCCAGCGTGTCTGTTGGCAGCGTGGGGACCAGGTTCATTGCTGAGCGCTCTCCTGCTGCGCACACAGCGCCTTCTGCTCATGTGCGCGGCGTAGGGGAGGGGAGCGGTCAGCCCCGGTGGTCGCCGCAGGCACGTGACTTGTGGTTGGTGGTCCGGGTGCACGGCACAGCCGGGAAACAGGGCTCCGCCTGCCCGTCTGGGGTCGGAGCAGGTGGAAGCTGGCCCAGGGCTTCTCCCAGCCTGGGGCTCTGTCCTGGGCCAGGAACCCGCCTGAGGCTGCTTCCTCCTGGGGGTCCGCTGGCCTGCGCCTTCTTTTCAGAAAGGGGTTCTGTTTGGTGTGTTGGGCTCCACTGTTGGCTCCCTGGGGACTCGGGCTGCTAGAGAGGGGCAGCATGTCTCCCGGGCCTGGGCTGGATGGGGGGTCCGCAGGCGCACCTGCCCAGGTGGACACGTGCTCTTTCTTCCATGCAGGTGTGCTCCCCAGAAGGGGGGCCGCTCCCAGCCAGCCACCGGGACCAGAACGGCCCGGCCCAGCGCCAGCAGCAGCTCCAGCCCAGCCAGCCCAGCCAGCCCCAGGGGCCCCCCCCAGCCCCGTCGGCACTCCCGGACCCCGGGCAGCCCTGCCAGCCCCGCCAGCCCCAGCGGCCACCCCCGGGTCAGCGCACCTGGCCCCAGCGGTCACTTCTGGGCCTGAGACAGCCCTGCCAGCCCCGGCGGTTACTTCCGGGCCCCCGTCAGCCCTGCAGACCCCAACAGCTGCCTCCAGCCCCAGATCAGCAGTGTCGGCCCCGACAGTCACGCCGGGCTCAGCCCTGCCAGCCGCGTGGGGCGCTCCCAGGCCTCAGGCAGTGCTGCCGGCGCCTGCGCTCCCTGCTGGCCCCGCGGTCCCTCCTGGCCCCCTGCCTCCATTGCCGGCGGCGCCTGCGCTCCCTGCTGGCCCCGCGGTCCCTCCTGGCCCCCTGCCTCCACTGCCGGCGCCTACGCTCCCTGCTGGCCCCAGGGCACCGCTGCCGGTGTCTGCGGTCACTGCTGACCCTGTGGCACCGCTGCCGGCCCCGGCGGCCATGGGCCAGCCCCTGTCACGGTAGCCAGCCCAGTGGGGCTTCCTCAGGACAGCGCTGCCGGCCCCTGTGGTCCCTGCTAGCCCAGTGCCCGCGGTGCCAGCCCCCACGGCCACTCCTGCCCCTGCGACCACGCCGCCGGCCTGCCAGCTTCCTCCCGCGCCCGTGCTGCTGCTTCCGGCGGGCATTCCTAGCCCCGTGTCAGTATGGCCAGCCCCGAAGGTCCCTCTTAGGCCAGCCCAGCCGCCCCCGGCGGTCCCTCCTGGGCCTCAGACAGCCTCAGCAATTAGTTGAAGCCCCAGAGCAGCCTGGCCCACCCAAGCCCTCGCTGCTGGGCCCGGGACAGCCCTGCCAACAGAAGCGGCCACTCATGGGCCCGGAGCAGCCTCGCCCACCCAAGCGGCCACTCATGGGCCCGGAGCAGTCCTGCCAGCCCCTGCGGCCACTCATGGGCCCAAACCAGTCCTGTCAGCCCCAGCCGTTACTCCCCATCCCCGACCGCCCTTCTCTCCTGGGGCAGCCAAGCCTGCCCTGCCGGCCTCTCCTGGGGCCCCCGTGCCAGCCTCGGCGGTCCCTGTTGGACTTGGTGCCAGCCCCTCAGCCCCAGCTGCTGGCCCTGGGCCGTCCCTGCCGGCCCCTGAGATCGCGGTGGACCCGCTCCTCCGCCCCCTGGGCGGCCCGCCAGGCCCCATCTGTGAGCCCTGGAGCCTGACGCCTGCGGGCGCTTGCTTGGTGTTGCAGGCACCCCGTGCAGGCTGCGTGCTGGCAGGGCCCCAGGCCAGGCCGCTTCCCTGCATGCCTGAGATGCTTTGCTGGACTGGCCCGAGGCCTCCAGACAGGGCCAGGCGTCACTGTGGAGACTGAGGCTCAGGCGGGGCTAGGGGCCCCACAGTGCCTGGATCAGGCGAGGCCCCCGCAGCAGGAGGAGAGGAGATGCCCAGCACCGTGCGCCCTCCCCCACCGGTGTCCCAGTGCCCCCGCCCGAGGGCCACTTGTGGCGTGCACGCCCCGGGGAGGGAGCACAGCCGCCCTCTGCTCGGAGCTGGCTGGGGGTCCCTCAGCGTCTTTCCCGGCCTCTGAGTTGCCGTGCACACCTGTCCCGGGAGTCCCACCTGTGCAGGGTGCGTGCGTGTGGGTGGGGTGTGTGTGGTTGTGTGCGGGTTGTGTGGTGTGCCTGGGCGGGAGTGCTTTTGTTGGGGGGGTGCCCCCCGCAGGTCTTGCTTCTTGGGCCCCCCGACCCGTCTGGCCACAGTGTGTCCCCTGCCCCAGCGGAACGGCCTAGTGGCGAGTTGGCCGAGGTGTGGGTTTGGCTAGAGGCCAGGCTCCGGTCCCCGGCGTCCCCTGCCCGGGTCCTTAAGCTGCAGGAGGGCTGTCTGGTGGATCAGGAGTGCTGGTGAGCGGAGGCTCCCACCCCCCGTGGGTACACGGAACGGGGCTGTCAGGGTGTCCAGACCAGGGAGAGCCCCCACAGCACCGTCTGGCTGTGGCCCCGGTCGACAGACCCCACACTGCAGGGCTGTCTCTGGGCCCCCACCTGTGGTCAGGCAGCCCCACACGCAGGGCTCCTGCAGCCCCGGGCACCAGCCTCTGGCCCGGTGAGGGAGGCGTTCCCCGAGGAGGAGGAGCCGGGAGGGGGCAGAGGAGCTCTGACTGTCCAGAGCCAGCAGCTCTGCAGGGGCAGCCGTTTCTGGAGAGCAGCACTGGCCACGTGGGCTCCCCAGGCTGAGGGCGGTGGGAGGAGGCTCCCGGCTGCAGACCCAAGCCGACCCCCAGCCCCTGCCCGCTGCTCCTGAGGACCCGCCCCAGGGCAGGCCCCTTCCATGGTGCTCCCCTGGGGCCTCCATCCCAAAAACGCAGGGCTTATTTTTCTGATTAAAGAAAATAAAAAGTGCCATGCCACTATTTTTTATAACAGCATTAGTGTTTGTAATGTAAGTAGATGAGTGTGTGTCTTACCTGATTTATTCTGACAAATGGTTCTTATGCAAGTGGATTTCGCTCTTGTTTCGTTAGATTCCGACTGAACAGGGGGACCTGGATGTTTGCTCTGGCCCGGGGAGAGGGGGATGGGGGCAGTTAGCCCCCAGGGTGGGTGCCTGGGTGACCTGCACCCCAGATAGGCCTTCCTGCGAAGGCTGAATTCAGACCAAGCCGAACCCGCCCCTCTCGGGTCAGCCTTGAAAAAGCCTCGCCAGCGGTGGGTCTCAGCCCCGTGGTGCCTGTCAGGAGGCCAGGGAGCCTAGGTCTGGGTCCTAGCCGTGGGTTTGGGGACAGTTCCTATCTTGCTGTCACTCACAAGGGGGCTGAAACCACCTCCTGACATCCCTGCTGAGCACTGAGGGTAGGAATGGTTTAAACTGCCCTGGCTGTTTCCAGCCTGTCCCTCCTTGGGGCGGGGGACTGGAGGGGCCTTGTCCCGAGCGCAGGCCAGGACAGCTGCGGGAGCCATGCGGCTGGCCAGGGGCAGAGGCCATTTGGGCCTGGAGCCTTTTGTGCCAGGAGGGTCACTAGTGGGCAGCCACCTGGGCTGGGTCCCCATGGCTAGGAGCTGGGGGCACAGTGGACACCTGCTGAGGAAGCCACCAGGCCCCTTGGGGACCCAGAGAGGCTCCAAAGCCTGGCCGTGACACCTGGTGGGGCCCGTCCACGCTGGCCTCAGGTTCAAGGTGCTGCTCTGGGGAGGGCAGAGCCGCCAGGACCCCGAGGGGCCATTGGTGCCTCTGGGAGACGCAGACCCCGTGAGGCTGGCGCTTTGCCGTTCCTGAGCAGCTGGAAACGCGGGTCCTTCTGTGGATTCAGAGGTTTTGAGACGTTGGTGGCCAGTTCTGACTTCATGACCCGCCCTGCTGACAAGGGACATGGCTGGGGCGGGATTCGGGCTCAGTGGGGTGGGCCTGCCCCAAGGTGGGGACGGGTGGCCGAGCGGGCCAGCCTGGAGGTCAGGGGCCCAGGGGAGGCCACTGCCTGCGAAATCCTGCTGCCACCTCAGGGACCCTCTGGAGATGGGACCTGAAGGGACTTCGGTGCAGGGGACCTTTGGCCGGGGCAGCACCTGCTCCCGCCAGGCCCTGACTGGCAGCCATGCCTGGGGCTGTCTTCACGGTGGAGAAGGGGGTGCTCAGGACGGTTCCCCGGAAGATGACTCGAGACAATCTGCTGTGCCCGTGGCTGGCGGTGCAGACCCAGCTATGGGGCCTGGGGCTGTGGGTGCCCCTGTGGAGGGAGGGCGTGAGCGTGGGTGACCTCCCTCTGCACCTCCTGAGCCCGGCTGGCCCACCGTCACACCCCCACGTCCTGCCCTCGGTGTTGGAAACGCCACCTGGGGACGAAGAGGCTGCCTGGACCCTCCCGAGTCACTCTCATGAGCACCTGCCTGCGCCCGGTGCCAGGCTGGCACAGAGGGTGCCTGGGTGAAGGACGCGGAGCCCCCGCTCTAGCAGGAGAGGCAGGCCAGGAGCGGACGGCGCCACCCGGTGCGCTCGCATGTCAGAGATTCTCCTAGGGCGGAGCCGCAGAGACGGGGGCGCCCGTCACACGGAAGGGCCACACCCGAGGTGACCAGGGGCTGGCCCAGAGGCCGGAGGGAAGGTCTCCGCAGGCCTGGGGCCTTGGAGGAACCTGGGCAGAGCGGCTGCCCTGGCGTCTTCCCAGGCGTCTGGGCTGCACTGACAGGCCAGGCAGAGAGGCCAAGGCCCTCCTCCTCCAGCCAGAAGCTGCAGGGACAGGGACACCCCCAGGCGCTTGCAGAGCAGAGCTGTGGGGACATCTGAGGAGACTCGCTCCCTGCCCAGACACGGCTCTGCCACTGTGCCAGGCTGGGACAGGGCGGGTGGCAGACTGGGGAGCAGGCGCACTCCTGGAGGGGTCCCCGGGACCTCTCAGCGCAAGTTCTGATCCTGCCGCGGGGCAGGGCCTGGACCGCTCGGAGCAGTGCTGTTTAACAGGGACACGGCGTGGGCCACGTGGAGAGCTCTGAACATCCTAATAGCCACACTCTGAAAGTAGAAAGAAATGGATGAAACTAATTTTAACCATATATTTTAAAGTAACTCCATGTATTTTCAAAATAGTGCTATTTTTAACCTGTAATCAGTATAAAAGTTACCAGATAATCTCCCTTCTTTTTTGTACTGAGTCCTACGTTTCCGTCGCTGGTCAGTTCAGGCTAGCCACGTTTCTCGTGGTCAGTGACCACGGGTGACACAGAGCAGGCAGCTGTGGATGGGTCCTGCTGGCCACACCTGGGCACCTGTGCTGCCTTTCTCACCCGCCAGCTCAGCCACTCGTGGTCGACCCCTGAGACCCCCCTCTCCGTGTGAGCAAACCAGAGCGCCCAGCTCCTGCCTCCGCCTTCTGTGGATGAACCGGCGTCTGCCCGGATGACGGGCTGGAGGTCGGGAGCCTCCGCACTCCTCACCGCCCGCGCCCTCCACGCAGCACGCCGGCAAGTCCTGGGCTTCCGCCTGCCGCGTCTCCTCCGAGCTGGATTTCGCTGGGAAACAATGACCACGACACAGGACGTGTGGGGGCCGCTAGCCAGGGCCCAGAGGGAGCCCTCAGCTTCCGGTGCTCGTGTTGGGAAGGGAGAGGTCTGCAGTCAGCGCCCCGAAGCTGAAGACAGAACTGACCCCGCGGGAGGAAGAGCGGGCAGCAGAGACTGAGAACCGGGAAACAAGCCAGGCAGCAAAGCCACAAAACCGGAGTTGTTTCTTCGAAAACTACCAACAAACTGAGAAATCCCTGGCCAGGTTGATTAAGGAGAGAACACAAACAACCAACACCAGCAACAAGGGAGGAAACGTCACTGGAGGTGCCACGGCGTGGACAGGACCACGTGGGAACACGTTTGCTCCAGGAACTTCAGTGGCTTAGGTGAAGTGGACGATTCCTTCAGAACCAAACCTGAGCGAGGCCAGACGGTCTGAGCAGCCCGTGTCTGCCAGGTGGGATTCTGGACGCCCCAGCTCAGCTGTCCCAGGGCCCAGCCCTGCGCGTCGTCGCGGCACTGTGTCCGTGAGGCTCGCCGCGACCCGTGGGGCGGCGCGTTGTTATTCCCACGCGGCTGAGGACGCTGAAGGAGAAAAGCAGCCGCTAAGTAACGTGCCCAAGGCTGGGCAGGACTCAAACCGCAGCCGCCTGTGGAATCTGAGCCTCGGCTATTCCCTGCGGGGGGGGGGCCGCAGCTGTGGCCTCGCTCTGCCAGCCCATGCGCAGGCCTCCTGCCTCCGCCAGGAGCTTTCTGGAAGGTTCCCTCCACCCACAGGGTCCTTGGTGACCCGGCCCTGCCTCCCTCTGGCAGCTCGCGGACCTTTGCTGTCTCAGCTGTGTCCCTGTCCCTGTGCCCTCCCCCACCCCGTGCCGCAGTCACCCTCTCTGGTCCCCCTGGCTGGCCTTGCGCCCCAACTCTCGCAGGGCTGGGCCCCAGGCTGGCTTCTCCGTGCCGGCGTGTTGATGTTTGCTCGTTTGGGGTTCTCTAGTCACGGAAGAGACAGCCCCTGGTGGGCCGGGCAGAGTCCCGGTTGATGAGCATCGCAGAGAACTAGCTGTGTGGCCTTGGCAGGCGCCTCGGTTTCCTCATCTGTGAAGCGGGGTAGTGACACCCTCCAGAGCTGTCGGAATAGAACTGTCCTTGTCCTTAGCGCTGCTGTTAACAGGCGTCTGGCCCCCGTGGGGCGTGGCTGAGGGCCCTTGCCCTGAGTGCCAGCTCCGTCCTCACTCTGCAGTCCTCCCGCGGTGGCACCTGTCATTGGTTTTTTCGGGCCTCAAGGTTTTGGCTTGAGGGGTGCAGAGGGGAGGTGGGACCCCCTCAACCTGTCCCGCACCCCAGGCTTTGCAGACAGTGCCCACGGCCTGCAGCTCCCGGCTCCTCAGCCAGCCCGGGAAGCCGCCGTGCAGCATGAGGTCGGGAGTGTGGGCTTGGCGGCCTCGGCAAGTGGCTTCTCCTTTCTGGGTCTCGGTTTCCTCATCTATGAAGTGGGTGTTAATCCTAGTGCATTGGTCTTAGGCTTGTTGAGACGACACAGAGCGCTCAGGGCAAGGCATGTGCTGTCTGCACGGCTGCCTTTGTTTTCGTGAACTCTCAGACACTCCTCTTGTCCTCGAGGCCAGGCCGGGTCCCCTCGCGGAGGCAGTTGTGGCATGGCCTGTTGGCAGAGCAGCCAGCTGCTCAATGGCTCTGACCTGGGGCCTGGGCCTGCCCCGTGGGGAGCAGCGGGCGGGGTCACAATGCCGGAGCTTCCTGCCGCCAGACGCGCCCCCATGTGAAGGGGAAGTTGGCCCAGGGCCCTGCTGGCTGGGCGCTGCCTGGCGAGAATGAGGAAGGAGACGGGGCAGCTGGTGCCCAGCGGACACGCCCCGCCCCACAGCGCCGGCCACGCGGTGGCTGCACTTCCCAGCCTCATCCCGCAGCAACTTTGCACTTTTCTGTCGGTCCCTGTGCTAGGCCCTGGGTACCGCAGTGAACAAGACAGGTGACTGTCCCGCCCCAGGTGGAGACGTTTGAGCAGTGCTGCCTGGGAGGAGAGAAGGCTGAGACCCAGGAGGAGCCCTGGCGTAGAGGACATGCCCGAGGGGCATGGCCTGGCGCACACGAGCCGAGCAGCCCGGGGGCGTGGCAGATGAGGCTGGGCGAGACCTGGTGTCCAGCGTGGACCTCGCTCTCACAGAGGGAAACCTCAGGGGGTTCAGGTGAGGGAGTGACATGAGCTGATTTTTTTTTTTTTGAGACAGAGTCTCGCTCTGTCCCCCAGCTAGAGTGCCGTGGCGTCAGCCTAGCTCACAGCAACCTCCAACTCCTGGGCTCAAGCGATCCTCCTGCCTCAGCCTCCCGAGTAGCTGGGACTAC
>NW_012151230.1:562314-563987 GCF_000956105.1 Propithecus coquereli | reverse complement strand
GGTTTGGGGCAGGGGGACCCAGGGACGGTCTGTGCCCTGGCTAAGCGTGAGGGGCCAGCAGTCAGGGTCCAGGGACTCGGCCAGGCCTGGAGACACGTGGGCTCCCCGGGCAGCCCTGACACGGGGAGGTCCCGGGGAGGGGAGGGTGGCGGGTGCCCAGCACCAGGCCTGAGACCCTGCACCGTGAGGAACTGTCCGGTGAGGGGAGTAAGGGCCGGCCAGGGAAGGGCGTCGGCTGCACTAGGGCTGTGCTGGGGATTAATGGACAGCTCTGGGGGCTCCCAGAACACTCCAGAACCCAGGGCCTGGGAGGTGGGGAGCAGAGCATCCTGGGAATGGACGCAGCTCCACCCATCAGCACCCTTCCCTCTGCGCAAGTCCCCACTCCCGCGGGCAGGGCTTCCTGACCTGGGGCGGGCGTGAGCGTCACCTGGGAGGCACCCAGGGACCACTTGGCACAGGGCCAGCCGCCAGCGCCCTGGACAGGCGGGGTTCGCGCTGCAGGCCAGGGTGGGGACGGTGCGTGTACACGTGTGTTTGCACGGGATGGCGGCATCCAGGCCGCTGTGAGCCTGTGCTCCGCTTCTACGGCTGCAGTTCTTGTTTCCCGCCGGGATGGTGGCCCAGGGGTGTGGGGGCCCGACCTGGGCCTGGCAGGCATGAGGGAGCCGCAGCCCAGGCAGCTCCCACCCCTCCCCCGCAGTCCTGCAGGTGAGAGGCCAGGGGTGCCATGGCCACCGTCTGAGCTCATGTGCACTTGTAGGGTGGCCCTTGTCTGAGTGTGAAACTGTCTGATGGGGCCGGCGTGGGACTCACCGGGCCGCCGGGTACAGCTGCTCAGGTCGTGCACAGCAGCACTCCAGGGCTGCCATTCCTGTTGTCCATATGCACTCACAGGGCGCCTTCTGCTCGGTCTGCACAGAGGGCTCTGGGGGTGCTAGGGGGCCTCGTGTGTGCCCTGCTTCAGGGTCAGGGCCTGGGCAGGGTTGTGTGCATCGGGGGGCAGGGTGGTGTCTGGGCAACGGGTGGGGGAGGAGTTGGTGAGCGGTGTGCATACGTTTTATGCGTCTGGGGTGCTGGGAGCGGCCGTCTGAGGCCACTGGGCAAGGCAGGTGTGTGTGTGTCCACAGTGGGTGGCGAGTGTGCCCCTGCCTGCGTGAGTGGGGGGTCCTGGGGGCTCGCCCGTGAGAGCCCCTGCCCCGGGCGCCCCCGCCCTGTGCCCGACCACCCAGCGGGTCTGAGCCCCCAGCAGAACTGCCTGTTTCCTGCCTGCGCAGGGTGTGCGCTTCCTGGGCGTGCGGTGTGGAGCCGGGGGGCCGGGGAGGGGTCCCCACGCTGGAGCTCTCGAGGTTCCTGCCGGGACACCCCGTCCTGGCCCCGTCCTACGGGCTGTGTCCGGTGGGTGGAGCTTGCAGGAGTGGCCAGCTGTTAAACCCAGTCACGTAAATCAGCGTCGGTGAATGTTCACACCACCGGAGCTGGCGGGAACTCCTCTGGGGCGTCAGCTTCCCCCACCCCAGGAATTGGCTGGGTCTGAGCACAGCTGGGCAGCAAGCCCCCGCAGGCCTCCCCTTCTCTTGCTTTGTGGAGGGGTGTCCTCCCAGCCGCCTAAAGTCCCCGTCACCTGCAGGTGCCCTGGGGCAAGTCCCTGTGCCTCAGTTTCCCCATCTACA
>NW_012151230.1:542455-562234 GCF_000956105.1 Propithecus coquereli | reverse complement strand
CACAGCAACCTCCAACTCCTGGGCTCAAGCGATCCTCCTGCCTCAGCCTCCCGAGTAGCTGGGACTACAGGCATGCGCCACCATGCCCAGCTAATTTTCTGTTTTTAGTAGAGACGAGGTCTCGCTCTTGCTCAGGCTGATCTTGAACTCCTGAGCTCAAGTGATCCTCCTGCCTCGGCCTCCCAGAGCGCTAGGATTATAGGCGTGAGCCACCGCGCCCAGCCTGATTTATGTTTTTAAACACTCATGGGGACACCAGGGCAGCCATGGAGGCGGTGACACCTCTTGGAGGCTGTTGTGGCTGCTCGGGAAGGAGGTGAGAGTCTGGATTAGGTCGTTAGCCTGTGGGACGGGTGGGGCACAGACTGAGCAAGACTGAGTGCCCCATCCAGGTTGGCCCAGGAAGAATTGGCAGAGCCCAGGCGGAGCCCAGCGGTCCAGCCCCAGACCTGGGAGCACGTACCCGCTGAGGTCCACTCTGCCGCGGTTCTGCACACAGCTGCTGCTCCGGCCCCTCCCCCAGCAAATAGGACTTGGGCCTTGTGGGCTCTCACCCCCCACAGCTTGTATCCCCAGGAGCCTGCTGGCAACGCACCTCCCAGGGTGGTGTCCTCAGCTCAGCCAGCATTCCTTACACAACCTGTCGTGCATGTCCGTGCATTTGCCCCCTCGTCTGTGCGTCCTCCCGTCCATCCATCCATCCACGTAATCTATCCACTAATCTGCCCACCTGTGCACCCACCCACCCTTCCATCTCCCCGTCTGTCCATCCATCCATTTGTGCGAATCCCAATGGAAGAATGTCGAGGAGCTTAAGGGGGTGTCCAGCACTCAGAGGGCGGCGTCTTGCCCCCTTGACACCGTGCTGACTCTGGGGACACGTGTTCTTTCCCACACGCTGCTGAGCCCTCTTCGCTGTGCCTACCGTGCTGGGTGGGCAGGGATGAAAGCCAGCCCTTGCCTGCTGGGCACTCACAGTCTGACACAGGAAGACAAACAGGAATCGCGCTTCACTTCCGGGGGCACAGGGAGCAGATGGAGTATCGGGAAGTTTCTGAGATAAGCAAGGCCCAAGCTAAACTGAGTAAATGTGAGCCCAGAGGAGAGGGGAGATGATGCTTTGATCACACCGGGGTCCCCAGTCCCCAGTGCGGTCCTCCACGGGGGCTGTGTCGTGGCTGGTAGGGCTGGGCTGTAGTACCAGACTCCACCAGCAGGGGCCGCTGCCTGCCCGGCGTGCGCTCCGGCCCCGCGTCCTCCCCGCCCAGAAGCGGCCGGTTCTCTGCGTTCCCAGTGCTGTCGGAGGAGTGTGCGTGAGGGAGCCCCGGGGGCTGTGCGGGCAGCCCTGCTGCGGCGGTGAGAGTCGGGGGTCCCCTCCCATGCCCCCCGCGGAAGGTGCTCAGCCTGCCCGGCACCTGTGGCAGGCGGTCTCCCTTTCCCTGGGCTGGTCCTGGCCGCCGTGACCTCCCCGGCTCCCCTTCCCCTTTGCGATGGAGGCTCTTCCCCGAGGCCGCCCCTGCCCAGGTTCACCAGAACTAGGTCGCACTTCCGCTTTCTTTCCCCACCGGGCCCAAGTGCAGGTTCCCCCAGCAGACACGCGACCACCACGCCGGCCAGGCTGGGGGGCAACAGCAACCGGAAGCAAAGTGCAGGGCACAGCTGCTGCCCGTGCTGCGGGGGAAGAGGCAGGAGGGGTCGGCCACCTGGGCCTGGTGTCTGCCCTCCGCGACCCGAGGAGGTGGGGTTCACAGGAATACGGGCTGGGTGGGGCATCTGCCTACCAGTCCCCTGCGGTGGGGACGGGTTTGGGGCAGGGGGACCCAGGGACGGTCTGTGCCCTGGCTAAGCGTGAGGGGCCAGCAGTCAGGGTCCAGGGACTCGGCCAGGCCTGGAGACACGTGGGCTCCCCGGGCAGCCCTGACACGGGGAGGTCCCGGGGAGGGGAGGGTGGCGGGTGCCCAGCACCAGGCCTGAGACCCTGCACCGTGAGGAACTGTCCGGTGAGGGGAGTGAGGGCCGGCCAGGGAAGGGCGTCGGCTGCACTAGGGCTGTGCTGGGGATTAATGGACAGCTCTGGGGGCTCCCAGAACACTCCAGAACCCAGGGCCTGGGAGGTGGGGAGCAGAGCATCCTGGGAATGGACGCAGCTCCACCCATCAGCACCCTTCCCTCTGCGCAAGTCCCCACTCCCGCGGGCAGGGCTTCCTGACCTGGGGCGGGCGTGAGCGTCACCTGGGAGGCACCCAGGGACCACTTGGCACAGGGCCAGCCGCCAGCGCCCTGGACAGGCGGGGTTCGCGCTGCAGGCCAGGGTGGGGACGGTGCGTGTACACGTGTGTTTGCACGGGATGGCGGCATCCAGGCCGCTGTGAGCCTGTGCTCCGCTTCTACGGCTGCAGTTCTTGTTTCCCGCCGGGATGGTGGCCCAGGGGTGTGGGGGCCCGACCTGGGCCTGGCAGGCATGAGGGAGCCGCAGCCCAGGCAGCTCCCACCCCTCCCCCGCAGTCCTGCAGGTGAGAGGCCAGGGGTGCCATGGCCACCGTCTGAGCTCATGTGCACTTGTAGGGTGGCCCTTGTCTGAGTGTGGAACTGCCTGATGGGGCCGCCGGGTACAGCTGCTCAGGTCGTGCACAGCAGCACTCCAGGGCTGCCATTCCTGTTGTCCATATGCACTCACAGGGCGCCTTCTGCTCGGTCTGCACAGAGAGCTCTGGGGGTGCTAGGGGGCCTCGTGTGTGCCCTGCTTCAGGGTCAGGGCCTGGGCAGGGTTGTGTGCATCGGGGGGCAGGGTGGTGTCTGGGCAACGGGTGGGGGAGGAGTTGGTGAGCGGTGTGCATACGTTTTATGCGTCTGGGGTGCTGGGAGCGGCCGTCTGAGGCCACTGGGCAAGGCAGGTGTGTGTGTGTCCACAGTGGGTGGCGAGTGTGCCCCTGCCTGCGTGAGTGGGGGGTCCTGGGGGCTCGCCCGTGAGAGCCCCTGCCCCGGGCGCCCCCGCCCTGTGCCCGACCACCCAGCGGGTCTGAGCCCCCAGCAGAACTGCCTGTTTCCTGCCTGCGCAGGGTGTGCGCTTCCTGGGCGTGCGGTGTGGAGCCGGGGGGCCGGGGAGGGGTCCCCACGCTGGAGCTCTCGAGGTTCCTGCCGGGACACCCCGTCCTGGCCCCGTCCTACGGGCTGTGTCCGGTGGGTGGAGCTTGCAGGAGTGGCCAGCTGTTAAACCCAGTCACGTAAATCAGCGTCGGTGAATGTTCACACCACCGGAGCTGGCGGGAACTCCTCTGGGGCGTCAGCTTCCCCCACCCCAGGAATTGGCTGGGTCTGAGCACAGCTGGGCAGCAAGCCCCCGCAGGCCTCCCCTTCTCTTGCTTTGTGGAGGGGTGTCCTCCCAGCCGCCTAAAGTCCCCGTCACCTGCAGGTGCCCTGGGGCAAGTCCCTGTGCCTCAGTTTCCCCATCTACAGAGTGCTGGTGAGTGCAGGTGAGCTGTCAGTGCTGCTGCTTCTGGCCCTGCCCCTACCCGTGTCCCGTGTCCCGTCCGGGCTCATGCCAGCCAAGCAGCACGGGGTAGGTCCCGCTCACCTGCAGCCTTCGCCCCTCTGGGTGCAGACGGGGGAGGGTTCTCAGTCTTGGAGTCACGTCGAGAGCCCGGTGGGGCCGGGCAGGCCTTGCCAGCTGGCACTGGGGCTGCTGGTGCTCAGAGCGCACTCTGGGTACCCCCGAGGTAAAGAATCACTCCAGACCCACAAAAGCACTGAGCATGGGACAGTGGCCGCCTGGGCTCAGCAGAGCGCCGCGCTCCTAGGCTCCCTGCGCTTCTGTCGACTACTTGCCCAGGCCCCCGCTGCCCGGCCCACCGAGCCAGCCCCGCCCTCCGTGGGAAGGAGGCCCAGCCCGGCTGGGAAGGGAGCACCTCGGAAACCCACTCAGGGCTCCCCCGTGCGTGACGCGGCGCCACGGCCCCCAGGTTGGTGGGCAGCACCCGCACTGAGGGGCCCCCCAGAAGGGCGGCTTCCGGAGGCGGCCGCGACTCAGCATGGGGGTGTGGCACCCTCGGGGGGGCCTCCCGGGGAGGTCAGGCGGGGAGCTCAGGGACGTCCCCAGGGAGCTGAGGGTTGCTGGCCCCAGTGTGTCCTCCAGGTGACGGTCTGAGCCAGACGAGCTGTGGGTCAGCCCTACATGCCCAGGGCCCACCCATCAGTGCTCACGCGGCCCACTGGCAGCTGCCGGTGCCGCGCCCAAACGCCCAGACCCGGTGGAGCGGAACGGCATCGCAGCTCAGGGCTCCCCTGGCCCTCCCTGCGGCCACCCTCTGCCGCTGTTCCCCGTGGCACCTGTCGCCGTCCAGCAGGCTGCGTGCTGTCCGGTGCTGTCTGGGGACGGTCGTTTCTCCGTAGGCCCTGGGAGGGCAGAGACTTGAGTCTGTCGTTCGCTGCCCAGAACAGTGCCCGGCTCGCAGGAACTCAGTAAATGCTGGCTGGAGGATTGACGCACGGACAGATGGGCGGGAGGGCCTTGTGCGGGGGGTACGGGTGCAGGGGCTCCCCCTGCCCTCCCAGGGCTGACAGGGGACCCTCTGGCCCCAGCCATGGACTTGGAGGTCCACGCAGATCTCGTCCCTGCAGCTCTGGCTGGACACGGAGCTGTGGCATCCCCTGGCCCTGGGGCAGCAGCATCTCTGA
The DNA here is from genome assembly GCF_000956105.1 of Propithecus coquereli. NCBI lineage: Eukaryota > Metazoa > Chordata > Mammalia > Primates > Indriidae > Propithecus > Propithecus coquereli. Next base: position 557,560 of record NW_012151230.1, on the reverse strand, counting down.
GCAGCTGAGAAGCACCAGCTCAGGCTGTTTCGGGTCCTGCTTGGGGACAGCAGTGGGTGACAGCCATCCCATGCGTCCAGGATCAGGGGGTTCCCGGGACACAGGACTTAGTTCTACAGGGTTTTCCAGGAACAGGGCTTTTAGTGCTAAAACCAGCCACCCAAGGAAGGATGGGAGACCCCAACCTGCCACCTGCTGGTGCCTCTGGGTTAAGAGAAACTTACGCAGAGCAGCTGCCAGGGTTCCAGGGTGAGGCGTTCCCTCTGGCGCCCAGCTCTGCGAGGAGATGGCTCTTGTGTTTGGGTGAAGTGGAAAGCGGTGTCCACTTCCCCTCGCCCCTTGCTGAAGGTCCTTGTGCAGTGAGCAACATGTACAGCTGTACTTGACAGCCCCGTACCAGGCCTTTCCTGTCCCTGCAATGTCTCTGGGTCCAGCATATCCTCTGGCAGTGAGTGTGGGGCTCACAGGGGCGATTACTAATGATCAGGGCTGTGGGCCTCAGCTCAGCTCCTCTGGAGTCCCCCAGAGGGCATGAGGACACATAGAGCTGCTGAGGTGGGGCCTGAAAATTCGAATTCCTAACAAGCTCGCAGGGCTGCTGCTGCTGGTCCAGGGATCCCATGTTGAGAACCACTGGATGAGGGTGGGACGCGGTTCCCCAGAAGGCAGTGGGTGCAGGAGCCAGTGAGCGAGGGCCCCGCCGCGGGTCCAGAGGTGAGAAAGCCGTTCTCCCTGCGTGGGGCGGAGTCCAGCTGGGGAGAGAGTGACACCTGGTGGCTTGTAGCCATTCGTGTGAGGCCCTGCCAGTGTCTCCTGCTGCAGAGGACACCCAGGCGGGGGCAGGCCAGTCTCTGCCCGGGCCCACCTGGCCCGTGCGGGCTGCTGCCTGGCTGCGCAGGCCACGCCCCCTCCTGCCAGTCCTCGGTCTCGCTGGCACCACGTGGTGGGGCCTCCTGCGTGTGGCCCGGCCTCCCGCGTTTGCCCCCAGGGACTGAGTGCGAGCCCCTCAGTCCTTGGACGTTAAATGGCCTCACAGGACAGGGGGGTTGAGCCCTCAGAGGCCTGGCGGCCGGGGCGCAGCCCACCTTGGCCCTGGGGTGGGCGCCGGGGGCTCTGCAGGGGCCGGCGGGCAGCACCAGGCCGAGCTGACCGGCCCAGGGACAGCGTCTGCAGGGCTGGAGCTCCCACGAAATGACTGAACTTTGAGGACTTGGGCCGCAGGCTCCACCGGTCGGCACTGGGGCTCTGGGATGAGAGACTTGGGGGCCGAAACTGGGCGGGGAGGGGTGGGCCGGCGTTCCCAGGACGGGGCACATACATTACTGCAAGGTGCAGGAATGTTCCGGATGAGCGGAGGCCGTGGAGACAGGCAGCTGGGCCTCGGGGGTCCTCGGGGGAGGCTGGGAACACTGGCCGCCCTAGGGCGCGTCCCTGCTGGGTGTGGCCCACTGGAGCTCTGCCGTCTGCCACTCCGCTGTGGCAGGTTTGAAACTGGCTCCGGCCCCGGTCCCCGCCTGGTCACCCAGCCTCTCTGGGCCTCACGTTTTTGATCTGTGAAGTGGAAGCAAAGATGGTTGCTACTCAGGGCTGCTGGGCCAGCAGCGGCCCCCCGGGGTGCCCGCGGCAGGGTGCGCATTGGCGGCAGTCGTGGGAGAGGCGGCTCCCTCGCGCAGGCAGCGGAGGAAGGAGGCTCAGAGCAGCCGAGCGGTGGCCCAAGGGCACGGGGCGGGAGCGGCAGGTTCACCCGGCCTCTCTCCATCCAGCAGGCCGTGCGCCCCGCTCAGTCTTGGCGGCGGCCTTCAGACGGCTCCGCCCAGCAGGGTGTGGCCTGGCTGCCGGGCGGGGAGGAGGGCCCGGTGTGAGTGGCAAGGCCCTGCCCCGGCCCCAGGATCCGCCAGGATGTCTTTAAAGTCAGCGGCTCGAGCAAACGAGGACAGAGCTAACACGCCTCTGAAGTCTCTGCGCCGCCGTCTGCTCTCCTGGGTGTCTCCTGCCCACCCTGCTGCCCGCGTGTGGCTGTCCGCCTGGGGGGTCCCGGCTCTGCAGAGCTCTGCCCCTGGCTGCCCGCCCTCCAGAACCAGCCGAGGACCCAGCGGAGGACCCCGTGGACAGCGGCAGGGCACGCCGCGTCCCAGAGCGCCCTGGGCGGGGGGCGGCGGGGGAGTGGCCCTGGCTGAGGGTCCCTGTGCAGATGGGCTCAGGGGTGGGTTTGCCTGAGACGGTGTCTCTCCCTGTCCCAGATGAAGGTCACCGTGTCCAAAGGAGGCGACCGGGACAGCGATGACGACAGCGTCCTCGAAGCCGCCAGCTCCCGGCGCAGCAGCTCTCGGGACCAGCTCAGTGACGTGAGTGCCCGACCGCTGCACCCGAGCACGCCCGCGTCCAGGGGTGGCCCGCCTGGCGAGCCGCCAGCCAGGGCATGTCCTGCAGGAAGCCACCGGGCGGGGCCCTGGGAGTTCCCCAGCAGGCTTTGTGTTGGCAGTCGGCATTTTGCCTTCCTTGGAGCATGATTTTTGCCAGTCAGGACCGTTCCCGTGAGGAAGGATTCAACTGAAGAGAAACGATTTGGGGAAATATTAAACTTGCCGTTGAGGCTGCCCCTGCCCATGGCTGGGCGCAGGGACGAGGAGGGCGGGGCGGGGCGGGCTCCGCAGAGGTGTCGGAGCCTGAAGCGTCTGCTCAAGTCAGAGGTGCTTGTCCCACCTGGAGCAGCTCCGGCGGTTCGGGTGCACCTGGCCGGGAGGGACACCTGCTAACTGGGTCCCTGAGAGGGTCCCTGGGCTCCAGGTCTCCGGGGGAGCCAGCAGGGGAGTCAGATGGGGGCCTCAGAGCCCAGCCCTGGGGGTGGCCAGGCCCCCCCACACCTGGGGTCTGCCTCACCCAGGGGCGTTCCAGGCCAAAGTCGATGCAGACGGGCCCGAGGAGGCCCCTGCAGTGGCCTGGGACGGCAGGTGTCCTGCAGGACTCCGTTACCACTTACATGGGGGCTGGGGGAGGCGGGAGGGGCCTCGCTGCCCTTGTTGCCGCGAGATGGGAAAATAGGTCGGAACCGTCTGGGCGCAGGGAGCTCTAGCTAGCCGCCCTCTAATTGCCAGCCCCGGTGTGAGGGCGTGTTCTGAGCACAGCCAGGCAGCCACACGGGGACGGTTCTGCCCCCACTGGCGGGCTGTGGCTGGCCGGTGGGGCCTGGCCAAGGCCCGGGCTGTGTCCCCAGGGTCCCTGAGGGGAGGCCCCCCAGCTGGGTTCTGCCTGGCAGTGACCCCCCAGGAGCTGGGGTGGGCCCTGGGGAGGGTCTGTCTGGGGAAGGGGTGGGGGTCTCCCCCTATTCTGCAGAGGGGCTGCATCACCCCTTTGGCTGGGCACACCCTCCGCCCCGCCCCCCACCTGCCCAGCCGCTCCAGGAAGGTGCAGCGCCAGCCCCTGCGAGCTGTGCCCACCCACGCCCAGTGCCGAGAGCCCAGCCCCGCCTGCCGCTCAGCAGCCACGCCCCGTCCCTGCGTCCTGCACCCCTTCCTGTTGCAGCCTCCGCTGACGGGCGGCGGCCCTGGTGGGCAGCCCTGGGGAGCTCGCGGGGGCCCCAGCAGTGTGGTGAGGCAGTGAGACCCACGGCCTCTGTCCTGATGGCCCCGAACGCCCATTCGAGCCAGAGGGCCCCCACCGAGGGTGTTGGGGTCCCCACCCTCCTGCCCTGATGCCTGAGGCCCCTGGCCTGTCAGGCCCCCTATGGTGACCCCTCCTCAAGGTCTCCTCCTCCAGGAACCCTTCCCTGACCATCCTCCCTGAGGTCCTGCAGCTCTGGACCCCTCTGGGGTGATGGGCACAGGGGCAGCCCCCCATGACCACAGGGCCGTGGGCCACAGTGTCCTTCCTGCTTTGGAGAACTCTCTCCAGGCGGGTCCTCCCTTCTTGGGGGCAGCGAGCTGGCCACGGACACCTGTGGGGTGACCCCTTTCCCAAGCCCCCCCCAGAGCTGCTGCAGGACCCGCAGCTGGCCCAGCCCAGGAGGACGGGGCGGGAGCTGGCAGAGTGGCGGGCGGCAGGGTGTAACCCTTGCTGCGCAGCTCGGCTTCCGCCCTTGCGGCCCGCTGGGGAGGGTGTCTGGCAGCCGTCTGGGGTCAGGGCATCTGGACCTGTCTCTACCGGACAGACGGCTGCTCTCAGGCTCAGAGCTGGGTCCTGGGCTGGGTGCGGAGGGTCTGGCCGGAGGGTGGTGTCGGGGCCACTCGTCACTGACTGTGCTCCCTTCCTTCCTGCAGAGCTCGGCGCAGGCGGTCTCGGGGAGAGGCTACTCCGTAAGTCCCCTGGCCTTCACCTCGCCTGCCGGGAGGCTCCCCCTAGAGGGTCCCACCCCTGCACCCCGCTCCCTCCTCAGCGCCCGACGGGTCCTGGCCCCAGCAGCAGTGGAGGCCGAGGTGACGAGGAGCGTCCTGTTCGGGGCCCTGTGGAGGTCCCAGGGGCCGGGTGGGGCTGGCCCTGGCGCCGGGACCCCCGCGGGAGCCTCCAAGTGGTCTGTGGGCCCCAGGAACCGGGGTCCGATGCAGCCATGTGTGAGCAGCTGCCTCCCGCCCTGCGCCCCATCCCTCCCTAGCCCAGCCAGAGAGGCTCAGGCTGATGCCCAGAGAGCGGCCACGGCCCGCACGGCCCCACCCAGCGGCTGCCGGGAGGGAGACGTAGCGCGGTCTGTGCGATGGGGTTGTGGCCCGTGGAGGGCGAGTCACATGTTTCCCAGTGTGCCTGCGTGTCCCCGTGGGAGCAGGTGACACAGCTGTGCTGTGGCCGACACCCTGTCCCGGCTGGGTTGCGGCAGGAGCCTGCCCTTGCCGCCTGCTGGGGAGGCCTGGCCAGCACCCCCTGCTCCCCCAGGAGCAGCCCTGCCGCCTGGTGGCTTCGTTTCATTCTTCTGAAGTGTCAAGAGGAGCGTTAATGACACCATAAAACCCAGAGCCCCGTAAAGCCATTTCTGCAGATTTACGGCCGCACCGGCTCACTCGGGGATTGGGGGGGGCTTGGACTCCGCCCACCTGGTCTGGGCAGCCCTGACGTGCGGCTGCGGCCCTGCCGGGGCCCTCTCTAAATCACGGCAGCGTTTTAAGGGCACGTGATCAACCCGTTAACCACCTGGCGTGGCCCGGCCCCCTCCAGCCTGTGGCTCCCGCTGGTCGCTGAGGAGTCCAGGCCATGAGTGGACCCCGAGCCCCTGGGCCTTGGGGAGTCTGGGCGGGTTCAGCCGCGTGCCTGGGTGCAGGTGCGGGGGCTTGGCTGGGCCTCCCGCCTCCAGGCCCCTGCCGCCCCGTCTGAGGGTCTGTTTGAGCCCCAAGACCCTGGGCTCTGCCTCAGCCTCTAGCCCTGGTTTGGCCACCGTGTCCCCGAGTCCTGCCCTGGGGTGGCCGGTGGAATACACTTTGGGAAGGGGTCCCTGTGGCGGCCACCTGAGGGTGCTCTTCCCGGGCAGATGTCACGGCCTCCCGTAGTGTGTGGCCTTGGGCAGCCGTGTTGTCCTCTGTACACTGGGACACAGCCCTCCTAGGGTGGCTGTGGGTGCCCCTGACGTGCCACCGTGACCGCGAGTGGCGGCCGCTCCACACGGGGTCCTGGGCAGGCAGCCGGTGGTGCCCGGTGCGTGTCCGAGTGGGGACACGCTCCTTCCCCAGATCCCAGGGAAGCTGGGGCTTCTGGGGTGGGAGGAGCAGGTTCCTGCGTGTGGATTCATGTGACATTTGGGGCGTTGGGCAGGGGTCCTGCTGGCTCGTCAGCGGTCGGGGTGAGCTGTGCCCGTGTCCAGAGGGGCAGCGTGGCGGGGCCAGGGATGTCCTGTGGCTCCCCCGGTCTGAGCCCCCCAGCCCTGAGCACGGGCACCCTCTGCTCTGCCCGCTTCGCCAGCCAGGGCTTCTCCCCCAGACGCTGCCGTGAATGTGTCCTGAAAACGCTGTAATTGACTTGCCAGCTGCCTGCAGCTGAACCCCCCACGGCTGCGGCACAGAAGCGACAGATGGCGGCGGGGGTGGGGAGGGCTCCCCTCCACGCAGCGGGAGCCCCGCAGGGCCCCAGGCCTGCAGATGGTCCCATGTGTGCCTTGCGCCCGTTCATGGGCAGACGCGTGCGTCAGACCTGGCGTGTGCAGACGGGACCCCGGGTCCAGGGCACAGTCACCCCTGGCCCTGGTGGCCCTCAGAGCCCCAGGCTGTCACGGCCCCGGTGGGCCTCTTGTGCCGTTGGCGTGTGGGCGGCAGGTGGGAGCCCAGGCTCCTGGCAGAGGCAGGGAGCAGTGCCCCCTTCCCAGAGGGGGTCGTCCCCCGAGAGCGTCCCCAGGCTGGAGGCCAGGTTGGGGCTGCGCCGCCCCGGGGCTGGGGAGCAGGGACTGGCCAAGGTGACCTGTGCCCAGGAGTAGGGGCAGGGCCCGGGCGAGGGCAGGATTCAGGCCGGCTACCATCCCGTGTCCAGAGCGGGACTTCCCTGGGGGGTCCTTAGACACGCGTGTGTGTGCGCTGGTTAGGATTGCCGTGCGTGTACCTGTGTGTGCGTGTATGTTTGGGTGGGGCTGTGCGTGTCTCGGCTAGAGGTGTCATGGGGTTCTCTCTGGGTCTCTGTGTTTGCGTGTGTCTCTCTCTGTGTCCTGTGTGTGTCTGTGTGTGTGTGTGTGTGTGCTGCAGGCGTGTCCCTCCGCCTTCCTGGGCCACTCTGAATGTTCACTGCACACGTGTGCCGTGTGTCCATGTGCACCCCTCGCAGCCCACCCGTCTGTGGTTGGGGCCTCAGACCGCCTCTCCCGACGCGTCCCTGCTGTGACACGGGGCGTTTGTCACCCGACCTCGTTTTACAGCCCTCACTTAGAAGTGGTTTGATTTTGCCGATATTTATCTGCAGGAAACCCCCAATTACTGCTCGTCCCCAACAGCTTCTGTCTCGAAAGCTCCGCTGTCAGATGTTCGTTAGCGCCATACGATTAGTTAGAAAGTATTGTTTTTAATTTGGTTGCTTGCAGCCGGGAACATGGCGATCCCGCCTGTCTCTGGCGAAGCAGGGGGCTGAGGGTTTCCTTTATTAAAGAGAAATGAGAATCTATAAATGCCTGCTGGGATAGCAGCTGCCCTCCCCAGGCCTAGGGTGCGGAATGTTCTGGAAGGGCCTGCCCCGCAGGTGTGTGGCAGGTAGCGTGCTGCTGCCGTGGCCAGCCATGGAGTAGGTGTCTGATCACCGGCGTCATCGGGACTCCCAGGTGCTCACTGCACGTGTGAGCCGTGCTGGGGTCCGTGTGCCCCTGCTCTCTCCAGGTGGGGACACTGAGGCACAGGCACCCAGCCTTCGTGAGGAGACCCTTGCCACCCCGTCCCCTGGGACCCTACCTGGACAGCCCTCCTCCGCCCACAGCGCCACCAGGCCGACCCGCCCGCGGGTGGAGGGCAAGAGAAACCCTTCACTTCCGCTGTCCCTCCTCCCTGCAACCAGCCAGTGCTGAGCGTCCGCTGCGCCCGGTCGGCAGATGGGCCATGCACACTCTGGCTCCGAGTCCCACCACAGCGGCGGGAAATGAAGCCGATGAGTAGCTGCTCTGGCCCGAGGCTCGAAGTGCCGTGAGGGAAAGGGGGCAGGGCCAGGGTGCATGCGGTGGGCAGTGAGGCAGGGCTACGAGCAGGTGCAAAGGCCCTGAGGTGGGTGTGCAGCCAGCGCCGAGAGGGAGGGACAAGAGGTGGAACAGGGCTGGGGAGGGTGGGTACAGGCAGAGGCAGAGCATTCAGGAGCCCACTGGGCCGGCCTGGATCGGGCCGGGACCGTCTGCTGTGCCTGCTGGGGGGTGGGGGACCCCTTCACTTGGGGTGTGATCAGCTGATTGGCTTCATGACTTCTGGAGGATTTCTGAAAATTAATTTTAAATCATGGGTCAGGCTGCAAACGACTGATCTCCCCAGGAGCCTCCCCGCGCTGACTGCGGCGCCTCCCCACTTGCGGCTGCGGCCCAGGTGGTGCGGGTGCGGGGCGGCCCTGACTGTGGGCCTGGAGGGCACTGGTGGGGCTCTCTCCACCAGCTGCGAGGAACAAGCTGCTATTTAGCAGCCAGTGTGACACGCCCTGCAGGGGAAGCCCCACAGGCGTGTGGGTCCGTGTGGCTGCGTGACACATTGCCCCAGAATTCAGTGACGTAGCCCGCGGCCTTCAACATGTGCACGGTCAGGAATTCAGACAGCGCCCCTCGGGCCACTCGCGCCCTGACGTCTGGACCGCACAGGGACGCCACGTGCTCTCTGCGGCGGGCTCTGCGTGCGCTGGTTGGGCTTCCTCACAGCATGGCAGCCAGCTGGGGGGACACAGGTCCTCTGGGTGGGGCCTGTGTTCACCCCGCGGCTGCCACCTTGCCGGGCCCTCTTCTGCTGAGCCCGGCTGTCCTCTGCTGAGGAGACACCCAGGCTCTCCTGGCCTTGTCCTGGGGCTCGGGCAGGGAGGGAAGGGGCCTTCGGGGGGCTCTGGGGTCCTAACTCCCGCCGTGGGGACCGCCTCGCTCCTGGGCATGGTGCTCTGCGGGGGGCCTGCGGCTCTTCTGCTGGCAGCTGTCCCTGCGCGCCCTGTCGCGTGGCTGGCGGCTGGGACCTCTGGAAGAGGCTCCCCCCGAACCCGTCTGGGGCTTCCTCCCTGCTCCCTAGGGCAGGTGTCTGAGGCCTCTGCTTGCGCACGTACGTCCAGCTGCGGGGGCCGTGGGCATCTGGGCCCAGACGTCTGTGGGCTGCGGCTCCTGGCGCTGCCCTTGCCAGCTCTCGCTCTGCCTCCCTGAGAGGGGCCCGGGAAGCACCTCCTGGGGACGTCATGAGCACGCGTGGGTCACGTGTCAGGCTCTGAGGGAAGTGACGTCACCGCTGTTTGTGGCCACGTGTTCTTGACACTTGAAGCCACGTGGGCTGTGCTCAGGGACCTCCAGCCTCCAGGGGACGGCACAGAGCCGGCTGCCCCTCCAGCTGCTTCCGGGCCGAGGCCCCCAGCGTCAGGGACGAGGGGAGGTGGACGTGTGGGCTGACCGGGAAGCACGCAGGGTGGAGCCCCCCGACCCCGCGCCACCCCTCTGCAGCCCCGCGTGGCCGGACGACCTGCGGCTGGGCCCGTATTTACGAGGCAGGTTTATGACTTTCATTACACTGCTCCTTGAGCCTCTTCCGAGCGGCCATAATTTGAACGAAAGCAATAAAAACCAGCCTCTCCCTGGAGTCAGGGAGCCGAGTTCTCCCGACCTCTGAGCACAGCGGAGTCTTCCGGGCCAGCTGCTGGGGACGTGGCCCTGTGCAGGGACGGCGGCGTGTGGGCCGCGCCGAGCCCTCCTGTGACGGCCGAGCCTGCGCCTGGCCGGCCTCCCTCGCGTGCTCCCACACAGCCGTCCCCGTCCGCCCGGCCGCGCGTCCCAGAGTGACGGGTGACTGAGGGACAGACAGGAGCGAGAGCAGTCCACAGGTGGCCGCCATCTCAGAACAGCCGGCAGGTGAGGTTAGGCCAGGGCCCTGGCAGAGGCGCGTCAGGGTGGCATGTGGGCAGCGCTGGGAGAGGGAGGAGAGAGGGAGTGGGAGGGGGGCTGCAGGGGGCAGGGGCCGTGCAGGGCACCACCTGTCCACACCGGCCCCCCCCAGGTTATATGGTAAAGGGATTGGCCAATTCACATGACTGAAAGGGGGCTGGCTTCAGGCAGGGCTTGTTCCAGCAGCCCAAGCACTGCCACGGGGTTGGCTCACCTCTGGGCAAGTCCTCAGAGGGAGATGGAGGTGCTGTCAGCAGGGGGCGGTGGGGATGTGGGCTTCTGGGAGGTGACCGTCCTACCGCCTGCTCCCGCGTGGGGCCTGGTGCTGTGGGCTGTGGTGAGGGGCGGTGTCACCCGCGGCACTCGTCACGGGCCTCACCAGGCTCAGTGTGATGGGCGCGCCTCACGCCTGACGGTATTTCCCGTGATTTCTAAAAGCCTCCCCCGCCCCCCGCCCTGTTTCATTTTAAAGTGGTGACTGTCCCACGGAAGAGGCATCGCTCCCGTTTGCAGAGGCAGAAACTGGGGCACAAAGCGGAGCCCACCCTGTGCGGGGTGTGTGTGGGGCTGACGGATTTGGTGCTCTCTGCGCCCCTGGAGACAGGAGTGGCACTTTGCAGGGACGGCCCTCCCCGCAGAGACGTCCTGGGGGCTCCACTCCGCCGTCTGCCCCACGGAGGGCGCACACCACTCTGGTCGACGTATCTTATCTCGTGGCTTCGTGGGGCAGGACCCAGCCGGGCTCAGCCAGTGGGTGACTCTTCTGCTCTGTGTGGCATTGCCTGGAGTCACCTGGGGATGGCCAGCAGGTGGCCGGGCGGGAGGTCGGGGGCCCTGCTCACACACCTGGCTCCGGGGCGGGGTGGTCGGGCCTCTCCGTGGCGGCCCAGGGCTCTCACGGGGCCTCCCCACTAGGGTGGTGGGACGGCTGGGGCTGGGCCGGCAGGCGTCACCCTGCCACAGTCTGTGGTCAGAGCCCTCGCAGGCCAGCCCTGGTTCAAGGGGAGGGCTGGACCCCGGCCCCAGTGGGGATGCCCAGGCAAGAGCTGCTGCCCTCAGCTGCCGGCAGCAGCCTCCCTGCTGCTGGAGAAGTCCCCGCTGTCCACGGGCGGTGGCTGGCGATGGTCCTCGGTGAAGGTGGCGGCGCCCAGGGCGTGCGGGGGAGCGGCCCGGGGTGCCCGCTGGAGCTGAAATCCAATTATGCGGAACAGGCCGGGCTGCTGTGACACGGAGGTTAGGAATTAATGTTAACACTGTTTCTGGTTAAGACTTTTTGTGTCGATAAATAATTCATGAGGCAGTTAGCGCTTTGAGTCTGACAACACGAGAATATATTAATACCGCCGGCTCCAGGAAAGGTCAGCCGCGCTCGCGGGGCCCGGGCATCTTTTATTCATTCCCTGACACGGGCGCATTAATTATTCCGGCCCAGCCCGGGCTGCGCAGGGAGACGCTAATGAGGAAAGGGAGAGCGGGCTGGAGAAGCACAGGCACCCGCTGCCGCGATGTGGACGGGGCCGTGGAAGGGACCCCGGTAAGGTCCGAGCCGCGGACGGGGGTGGCAGGTCCTGGCGCTCAGGGCCCCGAGGGCGGGGGCGGGGGAGCAACAGGAGCAAGCGTGGCAGGTGGGGGCGCCCCAGCGGGGGTGGGGGGGCGGCATCTGGACAGAGACCAGAGGGGCTCAGGGTGCTGGGGGGTGTGGGGCGGCAGGCCCAGGTGGGAGCCGCCTGTCACGTGTAGAAACGTGTCCATGTGACAGTGTGTATAGGCATGTGAGTGCGTGTGTGTGCATGTGAAAACGTATGACCGTGTGCGTGTGTAAATGACAGCTTGCGTGCATACGTGAAAATGTGTGTGTGACTGCGTTTGTAGATACACAGGAAATGTGAGTGTACACGTGTGTGCATGGCAGCGTGTGCACACGTGTGCACGACTGTATGTGTGTGCCTGTGCACTTAATCACAGTGAGGCTGGCAGTGGGGTGGAGGAGGCTCACCCTGCAGAGCCCCGGGGGAAGGGCCTGGGACTGCCCCGTTGCTGCAGGTCATGTGACGCGCACGGCATGGGCGAAACCTGCAGAGCGCGTGGCCCACGGCAGAACGAACGGGAGTTTGCGCCCTCGGTGAAGCTGTCCGCGTACGCGGTTCCCCTTCAGCGTATAGAGTCAGGCCGCGGTGGGCGCGTCCCTAGCGCAGGACCCCGCGACGCAGCCGGGCCAGGGACTGCCCACGCCGGGCTGCGCGCCCGGCCTCCTCCCGCCCGCCTCCCCAGGTGGCGAACGCGGAAGAGTGGAAAACCAACTGCCGTCCAAACGTTCCTTGCTGTTTGCGTGGTCACAGTCCGAGAAAGTCAGACGTTGTCTTGTGGTTTGTAGAGCAGCTGAGCTCAAGGCTCAGGCGGTACGGAGCAGGCTGTTGGCTCTGTGGACATCTCGGAACATTCCGGAGCTGCGGCAGGTGCTGGGGTGGGAGCTGAGGGTGGCGGCAGGCCGGCCAGGCTGGGCCTATGAGGGGTCTGGTTCTAGGTCGTCCTCGGATGGGAGTCGGGAGGGACGGCCCTTCTCCAGGCTGGCTCCCTCCTGCCCGGGGCACCTGCCACACACCCGCGGGTCGCACTGACCTCGAGCGCTGGCGCCCTTGGGCAGAAATGCCGCTGGAGATGGGGCCTGGGGGTGGGACGCCGCCCCCGCCTCCTCCCGGCCCTGGAGCCTCTGCTGGCTGCAGAGCCGTGTCCTCCCCGCTGCGGCCGCCCAGGGAGGGCGCGGAGGCCGCCAGGGCTGATGCGGTGGCGCCCGCTCCCTAGCGGCTGCCCAAGGCGGGGTCCCTGCAGGGCCAGAAGTCGGCCGAGGACGGTGCGGGTCGTGCACGACAGGGTGGGCTCCGGAGGGCAGCTGCAGAGTCCAGACCCTTCTGGGGGCCGAGGGTGCCGCCTCCCCGAGGCCCCCTGGCAGGGCTGCCCCCGTGCTGACCCCGCCCTCCCAGGCTCGGGCTCCAGCTGGGCCTCTGCGCAACCGCAGCCGAAGGGTCTCACTCCCGGCAGCCCCTGGAGGCAGGCAGCCCTGGGCTACTAGGCTGTAGTCACTTAATTGCTGGTTAATTGGGTAATTAGTGCTTTGTTTTGCTTTAAAGCCTAAACACTCATAAAAACTGAATTAGCTGAATAAACAAGAATGGAATTCTCAGGCCCCACCGCTTATCTTGCGGAATAACCGGGTTTCCTGGGGGCCTCCGCAATGCTGGGGCCCTGGGCAGAGGGTCAGCCTGGCCTCGGCCTCAGGCCACAGGTTCCAGGCCTGGATTCGGGATTGAGGCCGCCCAGCCCCTCCTCATCAGGAGACAGGTGGGGGCTGCAGGGCCCGACCACCCGGGACCCACCCCAGCCCTTTCCGGGGCAGCCGGGGTGCCCATCCCACCACCCTGCGCAAGGTGGGGGGGCCTCGGCAGCAGGGGCTGCTCCTGGGCGAGGCGGCTTGTCCAGGGCCCCGCCCACCCCGTCCCACCTCATCCCCTCCGGCCACGTGCTTCCCCCTCAGCCACGGGGCCCCCTTCCCTGAGTCACCCTCCAAGCGCACCCCGGTGGCCCCCACCCCTCGCCCCAGGCCCTCTCCCCTCCCCGGCCCACACACCCCCTGCCCTGCGCTGCGGCCTCCTCCCCCGGCATCACTGTGCCCTCCTCGCCAGCCCCTAGGGTGACCTGGGCAGGTGTCCTCCGTGGGGCACAGGCAGGAGCGGGTTCCAGGCCCCAGAGTCGCTTCAGCCACCCTCCTGGCCAGCGGTGCCGCACCGTGTTGGGGCTACTCAGCCCGAGGGGCCCCTCCCAGCACATCTGGGCTGCTGCAGGCCCCTCCTGCTGCCTGCGTGGCCTCACGTGGCCGCAGAACCAGGCTCCAGGCTGCCCCAGGCCCTGCCCTGCCCAGTGGGGCCACCCTGGTGTCGGGGGCTCCTCTCCCTGCCGGCCCTACAAGCCCAGACGCCAGCTCTGGGCCTGGGCTCGGCTGCTGGCCCTCCCTCACCTGCTGTGCGGCTGTGGCGAGTTGCTGTTCCCTCTGTGCCTCCACTTTGCACCTGCGAAATGGGCCCGTGCTCCCGGGGCCCCTGTGGGGTGTGGTGGGCCACATGCCCCGGCCTGGCCCTAGGCACTGTCCCCACGCAGGTGTCCGTCCATGGGTCCTGCAGGTGGGAGCTCCCAGGCCGCAGGCTCCTCCCTGCCCAGCGTCAGGCCTGTGGCTCCGGCACCTGCACCTCCAGCCCCTGCCCACGAGGGTCCCCAGCCGCGGGGGACAACAGGATGACCAAGGACCTTTTCAGCAGGACTCAGATCCCAAAACGCTCTCGTGATCTGATCGTCGCGGGGACAATTCCACTAGTTCCCTCCTCCCTAGGCTGCTCCAGCCCCCAGGCCGCACTGACGCTTGTTCACGGCGCTTACTTTAGCTGAGTTGCTTAATTGGAATGTGTTCCGCGTCCCCACGGAGCACACAGCACGGACAAGGCGAAAGAGGGCAGGTCCCCGCGGGGCGGGGGCAGAGGCCACTGACACTGCCTGCTCGCCGCCGTGGCTCCCACTGCGCTGGTGCCGCAGGCTCAGCAGAGGTGGGTGGAGTGGCCGCCCACCCCACGGGCCGTGCACACACGCTGGGCTCTGCCAGGATGCCAGCATCACACGTGAGGGCCTGAGCACCAGCACACGCCGGGGACAGGCGGGCACACGGCAGGTGCACGGGCCAGGGATTCCCGTGGGGCACACAGACTGGGCACTCGGCATACCTGCAGGGCCACGTGGAGCACACGTGTGCACACCCGAGGCCTCAGGCGTTTGGCCCAGGGTGGGGATTCAGCGTGGGTGGTCCCAGCAGCCCAGACCTCCTGCCTGGGAGGCTCACTCGGGTCCCTCCCACACCCCCTGGCCAGAGGGACGTAAATTCTGCTAATGTTCATGGTTCCTCCGGCCTGCAGGTGACCGTGTTGTGGGAGGAGGGGTCGAGAGCCCCCTTCCCCCCAGCTCTGCAGGCCGAACCTTCAAGCGCAGTTGTGCAGCCCGTGCAGTGCAGCAGGGCAGAAACCCGGCCCACACTGGCCATGCTAAGCCAGCCACAGCCCTGCCCACAGCCCCTTTCCAGCCCTGGGAGCAGGCATGTCGCCCGAGTGGGACGCTGGGGAGGTGGGAGCAGACACTGGCGATGTTTCCGGCTCCTTCCTCCAGGGCAGGGCCCTGACCCTCCCCCAGGACAGCTCCTTGGCCCTCTGCGTCCCCGCCCCGCCCAGCGGGCTCTCTGGGCCAGGCGGATGGGAACAGCGGCCTCAGCCCGAGGTCTCCTGCTCATGAATTTTTCATGCCTGGTTGGAGCCGTGGGAGAGGGCGGCCCCTCCTGCACCGCTGCGAAGCAACAGTAATTAACGTTCACCCTGGGAGAAGAAGGCCGCCTTTCTGTGGCTGCTTCATAGCTGTGCTGATTTGTGCCGCCTGCTCTCGGGGGTGGCGGGCGGCTCTGGAAGGCGTGAGGGAGGCCACGTTCCCCCGACCTCCTGTGCAGGCGCTTCTGGGGGAGCAAGGGGGCCGCAGCCAGGTGACGGGTCCTGCACACTCCGGCTCATCTAACCCGAACCCCCCCC
>NW_012151230.1:531915-542225 GCF_000956105.1 Propithecus coquereli | reverse complement strand
TGCACAGGGTCTTGCTGTGACAGGGAGGCCAGGCCGGGCTCCGGGGTGTGCTGGTCGGGCTGGGTGGGCCGTTTTCCGTGGGTGACCAGGCACTGGGGCTCGAGGCCAGGGCAGCTGGGGAGGTGGCGGGAGCCACGGGAGCTGCCACGTGGGGATGTGGTTTCCCGTTGTCAATAGGAGGCAGCAGTGAGCATTCGTGAGAAATCTCCAGGTTTTTAAATGTTGGCAGCAAATGCGAAAAATCATGAATGAGGCCAAACCAAGCAGGAGGGAGGGACTAGGCCCAGGGTTTAGGGCGGCACCTGCTCCCCCGGCGACTCGTCAGTCACCTGGCACCCCCCAGGCTTCCCGGTTGAAGTGGTGTGGGGGTCCCAGGTAAGCCAGGGTCACGGACAAGAGTGGGCACTGCCAGGGCCGAGATTACCTCCCAAAATCCCCAGGTGGGAGTCCAGCCACTCAGGGAAGAGGGGGCTCCTCGCTCTTGGCTTTCGAGGGAGGCAGTAAGAATGGAGGTGACGGTGGGATGAGGATGAGGGTGATGGTGAGGATGATGAGCGTGATTGGTGATGATGGGGATGAGGATGGTGATGAAGATGATGATGGTGAGGATGATGATGGTGAAGAGAATGTGATGATGGTGATGGGGATGAGGATGGTGATGGTGGTGGTGAAGATGATGGTGAGGATGATGGTGAGGATGGTGGTGAGGATGATGGTGAGGATGATGGTGGTGAGGATGATGGTGGTGAGGATGATGGTGAGGACAGTGGTGATGGTGGTGAAGATGATTGTGATGATGATGGTGGTGATGAGAATGGGGTTGATGGGGATGATGGTGAGGATGGTGATGGTGGGGAGGAGGATGACACCGTCACGTATATATTGTACCACGTATCTGGCACTGTTTGGTGTTTTGCACATATTCACTCAGATAAAGCACACAAGTACCCTGTAAGTGGCTTTTGTCCCTGTTTTACAGAGGCATAACCTGAGGTACAGAGAGGTCAAGGGACTTGCCCAAGGCTGCACAGCATGGGGGGGTCAGTGCGGCATCAGAGCAGGCATCTCAGCCCTGAGCCGTGCCCGCTCCACAGGGAGGGCTGAGGCCAGGAGGGACCCAGGCCTGCGAGGCTGGTGAGGTGTCGGGGTCCAGGGCCCCGGCCCTCCGTGAGCACCGCACCTGCCACCTCTGGGCCGGGGAGGGACCCTTGACGCCTTTGCAGACGTGTGGCTGGGCCGGTGCGGGGGGACGGCGCCTGCTATGCCCAGCGGAGAGTGAGGCCCTTCTTGGCTGCTCGTCCTAAACGCCCGGACTGGGGACCCCAGGGGAGGGCTGGGCCACGGCTGTGCAGCCAGGAGAGGCCCACGCTGCCTCCTGCCCTGGGGGTCTCGCCCGGCCTACGGGGCCGCACGACACGAAGCCTGTCGGCTCAGGGAGGACCCTCCCTCCCCAGGGGCCCAGGCCGGGTCATCACTTCAAGCCCTCCTTTGTCACTTGTCACTAGCCGGAGGTGGCACTTCCTGGCTGCAGTGAGTGTCTTTTGCCAACTCTATGAAATTGTCACTGAGAACACTGTGGCCTTCAACCTTGGGGCGTGGCGGAGGCAGTAAGGTTCAATCACCCGGCTAATCCAGCAGAGGCCAGCCCGTCTGGGCGCCCGACCACCTCGCGTGCGTCCTGGAGAGATTCGTTCTCAGCAACGTAATTCATTCGACAGGAACGCATCATAGTTGCAGTTGCTGAGAAGGAGTTTTTCTTCCTTTTAATTCTTTTAGGGGAAAATTGCTGTGGTTTCTAGAGCGGTATGTTCTTTCTAAAGCTCTGCTTACTGAAAATGGAAAACAAAGATGTGTTTTCTCGATTGTCACAATCTTGCGTTAACCAGCTGAGCTGGGTCCAATCGCGCCATTGAGTTTCTAACCCGGAGCGCGTGCTGTGAGGCGGGGCCCCTCCCTCTGCGCAGCCCCCACCCCAGCCGCAGGCGGTCCTGACCCCGGGGTCCCAGGCCCCTGCAAGGCCAGGTCTCCCAGCCGTCCCTGGGTCCCGTCCCATTGGGCTCACAAAGCACTGGGGTGTGGAGCGAGGTTCCTGCGTGGTGGGGCGAGGCTGCCCCACAGGTGCAGGCTGCGGAGGCCTCCTTGGGGTGCAGGGCCTGGTCCTGGGGGATCAGGGTCCGGTGCACCCCAGGGGCAGGTCGGACTGGTGATGCCTCTTTGTCCGTCCACCCAAGGACTTTGATCGGGGTCCAGCCAGTGCAGCCCCTGCAGCGTGGGCCGCTGGCCTGCGGACATCCCCCGACACCGGCCCCCACACCTGGCCGCCCCGAGCCCCGGGCGGGGGGTGCCGCGGAGTGCAGGGCCCTCACTCACTGCTCTCTTCTTTGTCCCGCAGTGTGACAGCGAGAGCGGCTTGGACGACAAGGTAAGCCCAGTTCTCTCCTCTCCTGGACTCGGGCCGGGTTGGGCCTGGGGCCCAGGCGTCAGGTCGGGTTTTGTGGGGGCTTCTCCCTGCCAGTGGACGTGCAGGGCTGTGGCCTCCTCAGGTGTGGCGGCACCAGGGCCGTGGGCCACCCGAGTCCCCTCTGACCACAGAATGCAGCCCCGGGGGGCAGAGGTTCCCCAGGGAGGGTGGCCTGGTGCACCCGGCCCCGGCTCCTGGCCGCAGCGGGGGGCTGGGCTTGAGCCCTGAGAGGGGCCAGGGCTTTGCCGTGTCGCTGGGGCTTCCCGGCCAGGGCCGTAAACGTGCCCAGGAAGCGGAGACTCGTGCCGATGGCAGCACATTAGCACGTCACGGTCAGCCTCCAAGTTCCAGCAGGATAAAGCCCCGTTAATCCAGCACTTAAACGCAGCTCGGTTTAGCTCAGGAATAGCCACCGGGAGCCACTTCCTTTCGGAAGCGCCGTGGCAGGCCTGCCCTGGGGCCTTCCTTCCAGGCCCAGAGCCTGCTGGGACTCTCCTGGACCTGTCCACACTGCAGGTCCGAGGCCAAGGCTGGACACCAGCCCCCGGGGTGCAGGGCCCCCCATCCCTGGTCATCTGTGGGCCCCGTGTGCAGAGGGGAGGGGCTGCCCGTCCTGGCCGGGAGCCGCTCCGCTCTGTAGAGACCTGGGGGCTGGGCAGTGAGAACGTGGGTCTGTGGGGACAGCCGAGGCCCAGGCAGGGCCGTGTGCGCGAGGGCGCTCTGCCCAAGGCCAGTAGAGGCTGGATGCTGACTCTGGTTTTCAGGCAAGTTTCCGCGAGGTGGAATGGCGTTCGGCGTGGGCAGGTCTGTGCGGCGGACTAAGGGGCGTCTGCCGTGGCCTGTGTCTGGTCACGGTGGGGAGACCCCGGCAGGCCCTTTCTGAGCCCAGGGGCTTCGTGGCCAAGGGCGGTGGGGGCCGGGGTGTCGGAGCGCACCGAGGTGGCCCGGGATGGAGCAGGCCTGGGGTTTGAGATGCCCGGACGTCGTCATGGAGACCCGGGGCCGGGTCTGTGCTGGCTCCTTCCGTGCGGTGGCTGCGTGTGGACCAGCGCCCAGGCCAGGGTGGGGCTGCGGTTTCAGGTGCCTGGGTTGCTGCGGCCACAGGGTCTCCACGCAGTGTGCCCCCTTCTCACCCATCCCGTGGGTGGACAGTGTCGGGGACGCACGGGGGGGACCCCACAAGGAGCCGCCGGCCGCACCCAGCCCCTGCCCGGCGGCTCCCCGCCAGCCACAGACAGGAGCCATCATCGTCCTGATCTCGTTAATGAAATTAGATTATGGGCACCTGGGAAAGTGCTGAGCCGGCTCGTCCCCTCAGCACCTGCTTTAATTTAAAACCAATTTTCGGGGAAAACGCTCTGCACAGCCGAGGGCGGCTCTGAGAGAGAGGAGGGGAGGGGACTCTGGGGGCTGGAAGGCTGCCGGGGCCCCCACCCTCACCCCGCCTTCCAGAGAAGAAGCTGAGCGGCCACTGCCCCAGGCAGGCTCCTGTGTGCCCGCCAGGACATGACCAGTCTCCCTGGGCTGTGCCAGTCTGGGCAAGAGGGACGAGGGGACGACAGGAGGGAGTTCTAGAATGGGGTCGGGGCAGTCTGCAGACTGGCAGCTTCCTTCTTCCCAAGGCCCCCTGTGCAGCTGGGGGAGAACGCCGGCCCCGGTGGCTTTCGGAGCGGCTGTGCGGCACCCATCTCCTCTGTGGGCACGGCCCCTCGGCACACAGCCCCGCGTCACAGAGACAGAACCGGCAAACCTGGCCAGTGCCGTGTTCCTGGTCCCCGGCCTGGGGCTCCCACAGCGCTGCCTCTCTGCCCCGATCCAGGGACCCGCCCTGGCGAAAGCAAATGAAGCCACAGACCTGCCTGCGCTGTGCCCAGGTGCGCCAACTCGCTCAGCCCCCCGTGTGGCCTGGGTGGGGCGTGGCCCCACCCCTGGCACCCAGTGTCTGGTGGGGACTCAGGCACAGGGCAGGAGCAGCCTCAGCCACCCGCCAGGCCTCCCTGCCGCCTGCTCCTTGTCCCCACCAAGACACGGGGACAGAGGCCTGGCTCTCTGCGCCCTGCCCCACCGTGGAGCCGGGACTGTCGCGTGGCAGGGCTGGGGCGTCAGTGCGGGGAGCAGCCCCTGGGACTAGGGTGGAGTTTGCGCCCCGCCAGGCACGAGCGCGTCCAGGGTCACCTGTGCAGGCCACCGGGGCCCCTCCCCAGCACCAGCCGAGGACAGCCCTGGAGGAAGGCCGGTGGCCCCTCTGCACTGCCCATCCCCCACGGCCACCACTCCCCAGCCACCTGCCTTGGCCTCTGCTTCGAGTCACGGTGCAGACACTTGGGGACGTTTCCCCTCCAAGTGGACAGACAGGAGCCCCCCTCACCGCCGTCCCACTGTGCCCCAGCACCTCCTCCCCCTCTGGACCCTGCCCCGGAGGCCGCCAGCCGCCGCCGCCCTGCGCTCCAGCATTGGCAGCTGGCGGGAGGCAGCGAGCGCTGCCAGAAGGCTCCGGAGCACGCGGCCAGATGGCCCCTCCGTGAGTCTGCGGTTGGTGTCTAACTGCTTTTTTATTGGAAAAATATGGGGTGAAAAATTGTGTGGGGCTCACCAGGCAGCCTGCTGGGTCCGGCCGGGTGGCCAGCTGGCCACACTCCTCCCCAGCTGCCAGCGGCCACAGCAACCCCCGGCCCTGGGACGTCTGCAGCCGCCCACCGGAGGCACCCCCAGTGCGAGGCCTCCTCCAAAGTGCCACGCTGGGGCAGGCACGTCTGGAAGGGAGGCAGAGGGGCCCTTCGGGGAGGACGGCAGACACCGCAGCAGCACAGGGCCGGACACAGCGGAGGGGCAGACCCCACAGGCAGCCGCCACCCTCAGCCTCAGCGTTCTGTCTGCAAGACGGGGTCACGGTGGTGCCTGGTGCTGCGGCCTGGGTGGAGGGAGGGCTCCTTGCCGCCGTGGGCTCTGGTCCGTGGGAGGCGTGGCAGATGCTCTTGTGGTTGTCTCAGGACACAGACAGCCGGGTGGGCTTCCACACCTACACCTGCCTCTCCTCCCCAGCAGACCCCTCTTCCAAGGGAGCTCTCTGCCTGACTGGGGTCCTTTCTGAACCTCTGTCTTCTCATCTTTAAATTTCTTAGGTGCTGTCTGAGAGCTGTGAGGACAGCAGGGCAGACTGAGGGACGGGTGGGGCTGGACGCTCCCGTGTGGGGCATTCACCTCTCAGAGGCTGGACCGCAGTGGGGGCCCAGGGAAGCCGGAGGTTTCCACAGCCGGCCGCATGCAGCGGGGGCCTGCTCACCTCTGGGCTCACCTCCGTGTGACCACGTGCTGAGCCTGGCATCCGGCAGCAGGCCCACCTTCGCTGGGCACTCACGCTGCACTGCAGCCAGGCTCAGAGGCTGAGGGTGTGGACCTGTGGGTCCCTTCGAGGACCAAGACCGTGACCACCAGAGAGAGCCCAGGAGTGGCCTTTGTCCCACCAGCACTGATTCAGGGGAAGGTCTCAGGGGGACAGGCAGGTCCCACAGCCAGTGAGGGCAGAGCCAGGCACAGTCAGCTACCGCACTGGTCCCAGCAGGGGACAGTGGGCTCTGGCTGAGGCCATGATGCCACACACTCAGGGGCATAGGGAGGGTATCGGTGTCCCACAGCCGCTGTAACCGATCACCACAAACCCAGTGACTCAAAACAGCACAGGCCGATGACAGCTCTGGTGGTCAGAAGTCCAGATGGTCTCATCCGGCTGAAACCAAGGTGTCGGCTCCAGTGACAGTTCATTTCCCGCCCGTACGAGCTCGAGAGGCCACCACGCTGCTTGGCTCCTGGCCACAGCACTGCGTCTCTCGTCCCGTCGTCACATCCCCCGACTCCGCCCCCGCCTTCCTCCCATAAGGGCCCTGTGATGGCACTGGGCACCGGGCATCCTGGCACCTCAAGATTCTCAGTCTAATCCCAGCTGCAAAGTCCCTTCTGCCACAGGTTCCAGGGAGTAGGACGGGGGTGTCTCGGGGGACTGTGACTTCCTGCCACAGACGGGCCGGTGCCGGGTCTCGGGCCTGGGGTAGGGGGACAGCACCTCTGAGCTGAGGCCCAGAGGAGACACAGCGGGATGCGGGAGATGAGGACAGCCAGGGTCCTGCGTCCCACTCAGAGCAGGCTCAGTGAATGGGGACACTTACGGAGGAAGAGGGTGGGTTTCTGGGGTGCCCGGGCCCTCCCCTGGGACAGCCCCTCCCCCAGCGTGGTGCCTGGCTCCGGCTGGCCTTCCTGCCACCACATGAGGGTCTGGCTGATGGCTGCACTGGCCTGGCCATGTCACAGCCCCCTAGAGACCCAGAAAGCCACAGACGGGGGGCGGCGCCCCCAGGGAGGGGCCCACGCAAGCAGGTGCTGAGTGGGGAGCCTGCGGGGTGTAGGTGTGCACAGGTGTGATCCCCGCAGCAGGAAGGGGCTGGGGACAGCGGCAGGGGCCCAGCAGAGAGGGCTTGGTGGGTGCAGACAGCAGTGCCCCCCAGGACGGAGACCCCGGAGCCTCCCTCACTCCTCACTGGGTGGTGCACAGGGTGAGGGGTGTCCTGGGAGGGGCCCCGCCCCACCCCCTCCCGAAGGCCCAGGCCCTGCTTTCCTGAGCACATGGGTGATGATAGGAGCCATTTACTGAGCACCTGCTGTGTACAGCAGGAAGCTGAGCCCTGGAGAGTTTAATTGTCCCACCCAGCACCCAAGTGCCAAGCCAGGGCCTGACCCCGGGCCGCCTGGCTCCCGCGTGGGGCTGGCCGGCGGGCAGTGCGGCTGTGTGGCAGTGAGTGGGAAGAGGTGAGGGCTCTGCCCCGCCGGCCTCTCCCTGCCGATCTTGCCACCCCACGTGGCCCAGGAGGCTGTGAACCAGCAGCCTTTCCAGAACTAGCGGCGCACGGCACAGGGCGCTGGAGCCTTGGCAGCCGCTTCCGCCCCCAGTCTGCGTCCAGCACTTACCCCGGGCCCAGCGGGGCTGGACCAGACTCTGCCCCCACCCCTGCCACACCCACCAGCTCTGCTGACCCAGAGGCCTCCCTGGGCTGGGGGTGCCCAGGCGCTCGAGGGAGCCTGCAGGGCTGGGTGGGCCGCAGTGCACCCAGGCCGAGGGCCGGGCGTCCGTCAGGTGCAGGGTGCTCACAGCTGCTTCGCACAGGAGTGCCGTTTCCTGGTGGGCAAGGAGGGAGCGGGCTGACCCCGCGGGGCTCTCGCTGGCGTCCGCTGCTCTCCCAGCTCTCGTGGGCTGCTGAGCCCCACGGTGCCCTCGCCTCACACCCATCACACGCGGCAGAACCACGGCTGTTCCGTGGCGAGGCCACACTCCCATGCGGCTGTGGCAAACCCTGAGACCCCTCCTCTGCCCCGCCGGCTCCTGGGTTCACTCTCAGACGCGCTTCCTCCAGGCCATGCCCGCGGCCCGCCCTGTCCCCGGCTCTCAGCAGGTGTCCGTGTGACAGCCACGCTGCCCAGGTCTCTGCAGCCCGTGCCGAGGGCTTGTCCCCTGCGGGGTGGCAGCTTCCAGGCAGCAGCGTCCTCTGTCTCTTGGCACCACAGTGCCGGGGGGCAGTTACTGATGGGTGGGTTCTGGGCAGAGCCCCTCCAGGGACCCTCCTGCTCCATGACGATGACAGATGCAGTTATAATGCTGGCTGTTGAACCATGAGCTTTGGATAAATGTGCCTCTGAACACCACCAGTAAGTCCCTAAGTGGATTATATATATTTGGTTTGGAAGCCTGATATTTAATATCAGCGTACTCTCCGGCGGCTGCCGCCTTTATTTCTCTGGATAATCTATCCCCACTCCATTTCCTTCTAGGTTTCTAACCTCATTAAACCTCTCATATCACAGCTACTTTCCTTTCTAAACAAAATTAGAGACAGACCTGCCCCAGGTTCTCCAAGTCTAAGTTTACCCCCACACCAGGGTGGGAGCGGGTGGGGCTCATGGGTCCTCCTCGGGGACTGTTGGCACCCGGCGTGGCCTCGGGAACGATGTCGGAGAATGAAAGTCACGTTCGTTACGGGAGGACTGTGGTTTGGGTTTGTCGGTGGGTGAGGCCCTGAGACAGGAGCTGGGCGCCGTGTTGAGACCTCGGCCATGGCCTGACAGCCAGACCCGGGGGCTTGTCCTGGACCCCTCAGCTCTCGGGGGTCCCACTGCTCCTGCCGATCCTGGAGCCAGAAGTAGCCCCTCAATTCCTGCTCTCTGCTCTCCCCACTGTGCTGGCTCCTGGGACCACGCAACTGCCGGGGCGGGGGGCGGGGGACGGGGTCTGCATCCCCCAGCCCCCACTGCGGCCTCCAGCGAGGGGGAGGGGCACAGCGTGGCTGTCCCCCTGGGTCGCAGTCAGGTGATGTGGAGAAGGAGGAGACAACAGAACTTCCGGGAGGCCTGAAGATTCAATAGCTCAGTTTGTGCAGAGTCCCCAGACCTGGGGGGATGACGGTCACCCTGCCCAGGGTCAGGCAGCCAGGAAGGGGCAGAGCGAGGACTGTGCCTGGGTCTGTCTTCCCTCCTCCCCTCCCCCGCCTGTTCCTGGCAGCCCTCTCTGGAGGCTTCACCATCAGGGCCCCAAGAAGGACAGAAATGACCTCGGTGCAGGGCCCCTCCTGGTTGACCTCGGGGGTTCTGGGCGTCTCCGTGGAGCAGCCCACCCCAGCCTGGAGGAGCTGTCCTGGCCACACCACAGGCTCAAATTCCCGCTCAGCCACGAGCCAGCTGTGCCGCCGATGGCAAGTACCTGCCTGGTTCCTCTCCGCCTGTCCTTGCCAGTGACATGTAACTCCCCAGAGGGTGGACGTGGGCGGTGAGTGGCCTCCTGGCTCTGAGGGCCGCGGAAGTGCTCGCTCACGGTGGTGCTCCACAGCCCGCAGGAAACAGGACTTTTGGGGATGACGGTTGTGTGTTTGGTAAATAGTTCAAACCGGACGAAAGGGCTCATATTCTCCACCTAGAGACAGCTTTGTGGCGATTTCTTCTGCAGCACTGGCGGTTTCCTGTGTGTGTTGGAGGCTAATGTTCCCCAGTGTTTCATTCAGTCGCCTTTTGAAAAGGAAAGTGCTGGCCCAGCTTGCATGCGGTTCTGTCCCCAAGGCAGATCTTGGAGCTGGTCCCCATGGTCCTTGGGATGGCTGTGTGCTCCACATTGAATGGACCGGCCCCTGATGTGCCCAGCCGGAGCCAGTCTTTTAAGCCCAGAAACAGGAGCATGTCCCGCCGCAAGCTCAGGCCCGGAGCCAGGGCTGAGGCTTCCCCGGACCAGAGCTGGCCCGGTGTGTCCTCGCCCTCGGGTGCAGCTCTGAGGGCGCCCGTCCTTAAACTGCCTGACTGCAGGTCGGAGCCGCGCCGCTGCCCCCTTACCCGGCTTTCGGGCACGCCTTGCGACCGGCGGGCGCTGCTGGTGTCCTGGTTTTCGGCCCCTGTGCCCGCTGCGATGGAGGGTCCCGCCGGGTGCCTGGGTCGGTCCTGGATCGCGGTTCCAGCGCGCAGCCCCGCGGGGCAGCCAGGCGCTGCGTGTGCCGGTCGGCGCGCTGTGCGGCCGTTTGCAGCTGCAGCAACTGCCTGGCGCCGGCTCCGACTCTGCGTCCCCGTTTCGCAGACGGAGAAACCGGGGCCGGGTGGGGCTTGCTGCCGGCCCCGGGCTCGGACAGCTGTGCGGGCTCCGTCCTCCCTTCAAGTCCCGGCTTCTCGACCGCGGCACTGACCTCACTTCTTTCTCGCTTTCCCCTCCTGGAGGTGCGGTGGCTGCTGTCCCTAACTTGTTGCTGCGCGGGTCGCAGGAGTCGCGCCCATAAAGCGCTCGGGGCGGCGGGCGCTGCACGCCCCGACCCTGCGCCCCGCTCGGACC
>NW_012151230.1:529220-531735 GCF_000956105.1 Propithecus coquereli | reverse complement strand
GCGCAGCCGCCTCCGGCCCGCCCCGCGCCCGACGGCGCCCCGGGCGCCCCCTCTGTCAGGGCGCCCCAGAGCCGCCCGAGCGCGCCGAGCTGGTGCGGCGGCCATGCGCGCCCCGCGCGTCCCCGGCCCGATCTCTGGCTGAGCGGGGCGCGCCGGGAGAGGGGTCGCCTGGACGGGCCGGGCCGGCCGGGGCCCGCGCTCCGCCGCCCGCGTCCATGCAGCCGGGCTCCGGCTCAGGCCGCAGGACTAGTGGCCGTCGCCTGCGCAGCTCGCCGGATCTGCAGCGCCCGCGAGGTGAGTGCGCGCTTCGGGCTCCGGAGAGGAATTCGCGACTTCGGAGGGCCGGGGGCGGAAGAGCAACCGCCCCCTAGAGGAGCGGGACGCGGGAGGGGCCCCGCGCCTTCTGCCCACCTCCTCTCCCGGGCGCCGAGCGTCCGGAGACTGCGGCCCCCTGGGGGCGCACGTGGCGGCCCCCTGGGGGCGCACGTGGCGGGGACGCAGCCCGACTGAGGGTCCTGGGCCCCTGGGCCCCGGCCAGGGCACCGGGGGCGGCGGTGGGGGCGGGGCCGGCCGTCGTGGGGGGCGCGCGCCTTTGTCTGCGCCCCGTGCGGAATCGGCCGCCCGGTTCCCGGCGCCGCGCTCACCTGCCCGGAGTTGGAGTTCTTTGTCTGGGGCGGGGCGCGGCTGGCTGAGGCTGCGCCGCGTGTCTGGGCCGAGGCTGCCCCGCGGGTCGGGCCCTCGCAGACAAAGCGCGCCGCGACCTCCGCCCGCGGCCAGGCTTGTGCGCTTCGGGGGATCCGTGCTGGGGCTGACACGCTCCCTGCCGGGCACGCCCCTCGGCCGGACCGAGCCTGGGCCCGGGGACCTCCCACCTGTACTTGGCCGGGAGCGACCTCCTTCCTCCCGCCCCCACTCTGGCTCAGCGCCAGGATTGGAGGCGGCTGTGGCTGCGCGCGCTTGGGTCACCTCCGGGTAGCTAATGCGCGGGAAGTTGTCAGCGCGGGTCTAGGGGCCCCTCTGGGGCCGCCCACCCCCTCGGGTCAGCAGGCCAGTCTGGAAGCCTCGCAGAAGGGGAGCTCAGGGCCCTCGAGCGGGCATGGGTCCCAGAAGGCTGTCTCTGTGCGTCTCGAGGAAGGGGCTGGAACCTGGGCCACAGCCCCCCAAAAGTCCCAGGTCTGCTCGCAGCCTTCCTGGGTGGGCGTGGCCATACCTGGCCAGGTGTCCTGGCTCTTCCTGTGAGGCGGAAGCCGGCCAGCTGTGCGCCTAGGACCTGTGTGGCTACTAGGATCCCTGGGTCGCCCACCCCCAAGTTCCTGAGCAGACTCCCCTGCGGAGAGGGGGTGTGCGCATCATGGCCCTGGGAGCACCAGTGCGGGGAGGGTGCGCCCCTGTCCCGAAGCCCCCCGCCCTCCCCACCCCCACTGGGCCGGTACCTGGGGCGCCCCCTCGTGGCCCTGGAGCTGGTGCTCCAGCCAGGGGTGTTGCTCTGAACCCGGGTGGGGTGTGGAGGTTGGAGCCCGCGGTTTCCCTGGGCCCGGCCCCCGCAGGAGCAGACCTTCCTGAGACGGCGCCTCTCCTCAGTGCTCTGCGGGGTGTGCAGCGTGGTCATGCCGCAGCCACGTTAGCAGAGCTGGTGTCCAGCCAGGGTGGGGTGAAGCCCGCGCCACACTGTCCTACAGGAGATGTGCCACCGGGCACCTGAGTGCTTCCCCTCGCCCTCTGACCTGCTGTGGGTTGCCTCCAAGGCCAGGCCTGCGCCTCTCGGCCTTCGGGCTGGCTGTGGAATCGCAGGGCAGGCAGCTTCGCCTTTCTGTGCTCACCGGAGACTCCAACACCTGCCTTCAGGTTTTGTTTTTCAGAGATGGGGTCTCGCTCTGTCGCCCAGGCTGGAGTGCAGTGGCCTCATCACAGCTCACTGCAGCCTCCAACGCCTGGGCTCAGGCAGTCCTCCCGCCTCAGCCTCCCAAGTGCTGGGATCACAGGCGCCAGCACCGCGCCATGCCGGTTTTTTATCTTTTTTTTTTTTTTGAGACAGAGTCTCACTCTTTTGCCCGGGCTAGAGGGCCATGGTGTCAGCCTAGCTCACAGCACCCTCAAACTCTCAAACTCCTGGGCTTAAGCGATCCTCCTGCCTCAGCCTCCTGAGTAGTTGCGACTACAGGTGCTCGCCACCACGCCCAGCTAATTTTTTGTTTCTGTTTTTAGTTGCCTGGCTAATTTTTCTATTTTTAGCAGAGACAGGGTCTTGCTCTAGCTCAGGCTGGTCTCCAACTCCTGGCCTCAAGTTATCCTCCCGCCTCAGCCTCCCAGAGTGCCAGGATTATAGGCGTGAGCCACTGTGCCCAGCCTGGAGTTTCTTTTTGGGGTGATAAAAATGTTCTAGAACTAAATAGTGGTGACGACTGCCTAACATTGTGAATGTACTAATGGCCACAGAATTGTATAGTTTTAAATGGTTTCAGTGGTAAATAAAATGGTAAATTTTATGTTATGTGTATTTTACAATTAAAAAAGG
>NW_012151230.1:517305-529170 GCF_000956105.1 Propithecus coquereli | reverse complement strand
ACAGGCGTGAGCCACCGCGCCCGGCCGGTTTTTTATCTTTTTTAGAGATGAGGTTTCTTTGTTGTCCAGGCTGTATTACTACATTTTAATTACAAAACTCACATCTGAATTCAGTTCCCTTTGTAAGCACTTAAAATACGAGACTTCAAGCTAAGTTTTCTGCGGTCGCCACCTCTGCAGCCCCCATATTTGCTCCTTTGCCCAGGAGGGCGGCTCTCTCCAGCTGGACACGTGTCCTCCAGGCCCTTCCTGAGGTTTTACCACATAAACACGGACATGTGCACATGCATAAACACACGTGTGACGTGCCCTCACATACAAATACATGTTCTAACATAAAACTACATGTGTGCACATGCGAGTGTGCGCGTACTTGTACACATGCATACACATAAACATGCACACTACAAACACATGGACACACATAGATGTGAGCCCATGCATATGTCCACAGACGGTGTGTAATGTGTTTCCTCCACGGAACAGTGTCCCCGAGATCTGTCCAGGACGTGACGGCATGGTGAAAGAAATGAGTCGCGGCAGATTGCGCTGCAGGCGGCATCCACACAGAGTTCAGGGCAGCGAGCGCCGCCCAGACAGAGACAGCGGGTTGGGGTGATGGCCGGGGGTCACGGGCTCTCCTCGGGGTGATGAAAATGGTGTGCAGCTCAGCGTGGTGACGGCTGCGTCACTGCAGATACTGAAAACCACTGGGTTGAAGGGGCGGCGGCGGGCGGGGCGGGGTGAGCGTGTGTGTGTGAATCGTGTCTCGCGCTGGGCTGCCGGTCCACGCCAGTGCGGAGGCCGGGTCAGGTTCCGGTGGGGGCTCTTCCTGGCCCACAGACGCGCCTTCTCACCATGCCTGCGGGTGCGGACGGGGCAAGGGGGCACGCTGGGTCCTCTGTCATGGGGCTGACGACCCCACCGTGAGGGCTCTGCCCTGTCACCTCCCAACAGCACCACCCTGGGGCGGGGGTTCAACAGTGAATTCTGCGGGAACACACTCAGTCGGGAACTCAGCGACGCAGTTCAGGGAAACGAAGATCCGTGTCGGGTCATTCTTACCAAGCTCCCGCAAACAGCCAGCAAGCCCTCTAGAGCACAGGGGCCTCCGTGCACGCCGCCGTTGGTGGACGTCAAGGGCCAGGTTCTCACCCTGGCCGCCTGCGCCGTCGTGGACGCCCCTCGTGCTCCTTTGCGCACACTTGGGCGTGTGTCTCCAGGAGAGAAGTGGGCTTGGCCACCCCCAGAGTGGTCACACGGCCTGCCACTCGCGATGGTGCTGGCCACAGGCCTGTACCTCGTCCATCCCAGGCACGGACAACGGTCCTGCAGCCGTGTGGGTCGGCATCTCCAACCCGTTCAGTGTTTGGCTTCCACCCTCGCTCAGGTGCTAAGCTGGGCGCCTATGCCGTGCCCTGCCTGGGGCACAAGGCCCGTCCCCGACTCTTCTCCGCCGTCTGCGTCTGCCTGCCGGGCCGAGGTCCAGCGGGGGCCACGGGCTCCTGGTGCTGGTCCCCATGCAAGGGGGGCACCCCCCCAGGCCACACCGGCCGGAGCCACACAGCACCCACGGCCCCTACTGAGCAGGTGGTGTCCATAGTTCTCTCCCCATCTTCCCTCAGACTCTGCCCCAAGGGAGCAGAGAGGCATGAGCGCGCATGCCTGGAGCCCAGGCCTGAGCGTGAGCGGGTGGGCAGAAGGCAGGTGCCGCCAGGCCAGGCGGGCTCTCCACACAGGCACAAAGCTCACCTGTCTGCGGTCGTGGGGGCTCTTGGGGCAGGCTCACCCCAGACCCCACCTCTGACCTCTGCTCTCTCTGCAGGCATCGGTGGGCTCCGACAAGCTCTTTGCCCCGGCGGCCGATAAAGGTGAGCACACCTGGCTGGCATCCCGAGTGCTATGTGGCATTTCCGTCGGCTCTGAAAGTATTCCAGTCCCCAGGCCAGGACAGGCTCATGCAACCTGAGTCCATCAGCCGCGAGGGGGCATCCCCCCCCCACCAGCTGTGTGCAACGAGGAGTGGGGGCTCCAGGAACTCCCAAAGCAAGGCCTGGGCCGGCAGCGTCTCTGTCGGGTGCTGGTTCAGAGCAGAGTCTCGGGAGTCTCTGCTCCCCACCCCCCGGGGGCTGCCAGCTGGCACAGCCTTGCTGCTGGGAAGGCTCCACCCGGAAGTGATTTGAGGTGGATGCTTGCAGCAGTTCCCCCCTGGCGCAGCAGGCAGGCATGGCTTCACGCGCTTCACGTCCAAGCATCGCGGCAAAGTGGCTTCGAGTTGCGTGGTGTCAGGGCAGGACAGGCACTGGACGGCCCTGGCAGGAGAGGGGCAGCTGGTGCTGCAGGTGGAACGTGCGCAGGGTTGTGGGCTGGTCTGCACGTCCCCAGTGGGGATGCTTCTGCATGGTGCACACTGCCAGGTGTCTGCCAGGTGGGCCACATCCTGTGTGCACGGCCAAGCCTGCCCCTCTCCATCCTCACGTCTGCTCTCAGTTGGCAAGGGGCAGGAGTGTGGAGAGGAGAGGGATCCCCATGAGACTAACCCCAGAGGAGAGAGGAGTGCTCGGGGGGTTGGGCAGAGACAGTGCCCTGGGACACCCAGTCGAGGCCGGGGCTCCTTGCTCACCCGTATCCTGAGGGAGTGGCTTCCTCGGGGCGCAGGGCTGTGGCTGTGGCGGGAAGCATCACCCCAGGGGCCTTTGAAGGATGGCTGTGGGATCAGCGGCCCCTGAGAGCCACGGCTCGGCTGTCCCCAGGCCCCGAGAAGGAAGCACGTGTGCCTCGCTCTGAAACCTGGATCTGTTCGTGCAAAACTGGAGGAGGCAGGTGTAAGCTCAGGTCCCCCAGGGTGGACACCACCCTCCGCCCGGCCCTGGGGAAGATCTGAGACTCTGCCTGGCGTGGCCTCAGCAGCAGGATTTAGGGGTGTGGTAGGAGGAGCAAGCCTGGGGAGGGTCCATCCACCCTGGGCGGGGACAGCATCCGAGGAACAGTGGGTGAGGGCAGCCAGGTGGCCGCAGTAGGGGAGTAGCTTCCCCACCAAGCTGCCTGATGTCCTTGCCCAGGTTCCTGGGGAGTGGTCACTCCCGTCCTGGGGCTTCTGGAAGGGGAAGGTGGGCACCTGCGTAGGCAGTGTGGCAGCTGAGACGCGTGCGCTGGGCCTGCGCAGGGAGGAGGGTGGGCAGGCGCCGTAGGGAGTGGGTGGCACCGGGCCCAGGGAGATGCAGGTGCAAAGTCACTGAGTTCCTGGGTTCGAACCCAGTTCCCCTCTTGGGCCAAGTCCTTGGGGTACCTTGGCTTTGTAAAGTGGGGTCCCTCTGCCGTGATGGCCCTGGAGCGGTCAGCTGCCCTCCTGGTGGCGGGGCCGGGGCAGAGTGCAGCGCTCCCTGCGCCTGGTTCCGTGGGACTCTGCTGGCAGCAGGACGCGCTGGGCTGCGGGGAGCAGTCGGGGGCCGGACTCGGGGTCGCAGCTGCCGCTCTCCCCGCAGGCCCCGCGCGGCGCGAGAAGCCGGAGGCCAAGGCCGGGGCGGTGCCCAAGGTGTCGGGCCTGGAGCGCAGCCGCGAGCTCAGCACGGGCTGCTTCCCGCCCGCCAGCCCCGCGCCCCTCGCTGCGCCCTGCGCGGGGGCCCCGCCGGCCCGCGCCAGCCCCCTGGTGAAGAAGGAGGCCCCGGCCCCGCCCCGCCACACTCCGCAGCCGCCGCCCGCGCCCCCCCAGCCCCGCGGCGCGCTCCCGACACACGTGCCTGCGTCCCTGGGCGCCTTCGCGGGCCCCGGCCTCGGCCTGACGGCGCCGCACGGCCTGCACGGCCTCAGGTGGGGCCCCGGCGAGGGGCGGGGTCTGTGCGGCCTCAGGCGGGGCCGGGGGAGGGGCGGGGCCTGAGGGCCTCGGTGGGGGCGGGGCCTGCACGGCCTCGGGTGGGGACCCCGGTGAGGGGCGGGGCCTGGGGGCCTGATGGGGTCCCCGGGCTGGGGGCCGCGGGGAGGGCGCGGGCGGGCGCTGAGCCCCGTGTCCCGCAGCAGGAGCAGCAGCGCGGGCAGCGGTGCCGCCCTCGGCCTGGCGAAGCACGTGTCGCTGTCGCCGCACGGGCCGGGCCCCCACCTGTCTACCTCACACCTGGCGCTCCGGTCCCAGGCGCAGCACCAGCACCACGCAGCAGCCATGTTCGCTGCCCCCGCGACACTGCCCCCGCCCCCGGCGCTGCCCGCCGGCAGCCTGGGCATCCCGGGACACCCCGCTGGTAGGTGCCCTCCGCCTGGTCTCGCCTGGGCTGGGTGGGCGGATGCGGGACGCGACCCCCGGGAGGCGCGTTCGGCGGGGCTCGGCCCAGGCGCCACCTGGCGGCCCCTCCCCGGCGGAGGCGGCAGGCCGTGGGCAGGCGCATGGTGCACAAGCAGGACACACGTGCTCACGCGCGCACCCGCAGGTTCGCTGCGGCTGGGGCGACTGCCCTCCCCCGCCCTCCTGCGTGAGGGCTGCGCCCGCCGGGGCGCGGGTGGGGGCGGGGGCCTGGGGGTCCGAAGCGAGCAGAGCCCCCCACCCGCCCAGGCTCCCGGAGCTTACGCCGGGGCCAGGTCTGAGTGGCCCGGGCAGGAGGATTTCTCCCCCGCTCCAGCTGCCGCCCGAAGTTCCGAGTCAGCCTGCCCGGGGCGGGGCAGCGCAGTGGTCCGGGGGGCTGGACCCGGCTCCCGGGTGGCGCCCTCCGAGGAAGGCCCCGCGCCCGCCCGCGCAGGCTCACCCTGTTCTCTCTCCCTCCAGATGCCAGCCTGTTGATCTCATTCAGCCAGCCAATCATGTATTGCCAGCCTCATTCGGGGATTCTGATTGGTACTTGGTCACAGGCCCCTCTCTTACCTCCACCCTTGGGCCCGCACCTAGCGAGCGGCCGCCACGGCTTGGCCTGCCGACCCCGGGAGTGCCAGGTGACTATCCGCCTCGCCCCGCCGGGAGCCCGCGGCCGACGTGCCTCTCTGTCTCTCTCTCTTTTTCTCTTGTAGATCACGAGCTGCTCAGGCAAGAGCTGAACACGCGGTTTCTGGTGCAGAGCGCCGAGCGGCCTGGCGCCTCCCTGGGCCCGGGGGCTCTGCTGCGGGCGGAGTTCCATCAGCACCAGCACACACACCAACACACACACCAGCACACACACCAGCACCAACACACATTCGCCCCCTTCCCCGCGGGGCTGCCCCCGACGCCGCTCACGCCGCCCGCCGCACCCCCGCCGGTGCGTAGGCCCGCGTGCTGGCAGGGGCGGGGGGTGGGCCCGGGGCGGGGACATGCAGCAGGCACACGCAGACGCACGCTCGCACGCACACGGCCGGCCAGGCCGGCGGCATCTGTCTGGACGGCGGGGCCGTGCCCCGGCCGCCCTCTGGCCTCCCCCGAGTCACGCCGCAAGGTCCCCATCCTGGGCCGTTGTTCTGGGCTTGGGCAGGTGTCCCCTGTCCACATGTGGGTGACACATCCTTGGGGCCAGTCATACCCACAGTGGGTCTCCGTGCCAGGTCTGGAGGCCCAGAGAGGACTTAGGGGCCCCAGGGCCTGAGGCTCCGTCCATGTGGGTTGCCCGGCCCGGGGCCGTGTCTCCCCAGGCGCTGCCGTGTGGCTGGGTTTCCTGGCTCCCGCCCGAGGTCCTGGGTGAAACTGGCCACGTCTTCCGTAGCCGGATGTGTCCCGCAACCAGGGCTTCATGCCCCTCCCCCAGCCACGGCCCTCTGGGCACACAGACCCCCACTAGAAAGGGGGCTCCCTGGTCTGCAAACCTGGGCCCCGCTGGGGTGAGTGCAGGCCTGTGGGGCCGGCGTGCTTGCGCCTGGGGGCAGCCGGCCGCTGCCTCGGGAGGCCCAGCCAGGGTGGGCAGGTGCTGGGGCCCCAGGAGGGCGTCGGGTGCGGGCTGGGGCCTCACCTCCACCTCTTTCTCTTCCAGTTTGACAAGTACACGCCTAAGCTGGACAGCTCCTACTTCCGACATTCCAACGTGAGTGTGAGTGTCCCCGGGCGTCCCTTGGAGCCTGTCCCTGTGCCTGCCGCGGTGGCCTTGCGCCTGGGCAGGGCTCCGTCCCCCGCCGCTCGGGCCAGGCCCTGGGTGCAGAGGGAGGGACAGGTGGGGGCCCTGCAGCCTCTCCCTTCTCTTGCAGTTCTTCCCGCCCTTCCCTCCCGCCATCCCGGGACTGCCTGCCCTGCTTCCGCACCCCGGCCCCTTTGGGTCCCTGCAGGGTGCTTTTCAGCCCAAGGTACCAGCTGCTCCTGGCAGGTGGGGCGGGCACAGCGGGGGTGGGGCTCCGGGTGGGGAGGGGGCTGCGAGACTGCCCCACCCAGCCCTGTCCCAACCTGGGCACTGCCAGGTGGGGGTATGGGGGGTTCTGGACTGGAAGTGCCCCAGGGAGGGGATGCAGCGGGCAGAGAGGAGCACGTGGCGGCTACCGGCGCCCACGAGAGGCTTCAGCCTCGACGCAGAAGACGCCCCGCCCGGCAGGACCCCCAGCGTAGGCAGCAGCCAGCACGGGGGCGTCCGCACCGCAGGAGGCCTGGGGCAGCAGGAGGTCGTGCCGCAGCGCCTTCCCCAGGACAGCGGGCGTGTGTGTCCGTCTGCCACCGTGGCAGGGCGAGGGGCACGAGGACAGGCATTGGCCCCAAAGCCACCTCGCCTTCAGGCCCTGGGCCGCTCCAGGTCCCAGCCAGCCCCGACCTCACAGGACACCGCCATGACTGCCACTCGCTGCCCAAGGCTGCCCTGATGCCCTAACCCTGGCACCGCCCCACATCCCCGCCGGGGGGGGGGGGGGGGGGGGACAGGCCCAGAGGGTCTTCTGGGCCCCAGACAGCCTTGGTTGATGGTTCAGAGTCTGCCTCAAGAGGGGCGCCTGGGGAGAGGGTTCCTCAAGCCTGGGCTCCAGGCGCTCCAGCAGCCAGGGACGTGGAGGCCCTGACTCGGGTGGGGGGATGCGTCCCGGCCGAGCCCTCTGCAGGCCGCTCCTGGGCAGGACAGCGCCTAGAGCGCCATTCCTGCGAGGGTGACCACTGGGTGTGGTGTCCACTGCTTTGGCCTGGAGGGAAGGAGCCAGAAGGGCCAGGTTGCTGGCAGGAGAGATGCCCACGGCAGTCTCCGCTGCCGATCATGCCCTCCACGGAGCCCCCAGGCAAGGAGCGCAGGCCCGTCTCCCTCAGCCCGTCTGTGTCCACACTGCGTTTCCCCTTCCTGGGCGGGGCTGTCCTGGCTCCTGGTAGCAAGTGACGCTCCCAGGGCAGCTCACCCTCCCGACACGTCAGTGCCAGGAGCCTCTTCCCAGCTTTGTGGAGACTGCTGGACGGAGGGCGTGGTGGTCTCTGCAGGAAGCCGGGCCCCTGGGCGGCAGCACGGAGGCCCGTCGGCAGGCAAGGCAGGGCGCAGGCCAGCGCCAGGCCAGGAAGCCGGAGCCGTGGGAGGTCCCGCAGTGCACAAGCTCTTTCTCTCTCCTCTTCCTCAGACTTCAAACCCCATGGAGATGACGGGCCGGGCCAGTGCCGTTCACACCCTCCTGCAGAAAGCCCCCGGGGTAGGTGTCAGCGGGAGTCCGCCCCTGCCCCAGGGGGATGTCCTCGCCCAGCCCCACCAGGCAGCAGAGGGGCCGTGTCCCCGCGTCCCCGGGGCGCGGCCTCCCGCAGAGCCTGGACCTGACACTGCTCCCCGTTGCCACAGGTCTCTGACCCGTACCGGGCGGTGGTCAGGGTGAGTGTGTGCTTGTCCTTGGGGAGAAGGGACCGGGTGGCCCTGGGGGTGCCTGTCACCGTGGAACCTGGGAGAGGCAGAGGGGCGGGAGGAGAGGCCGGCTCCCCCCAGCCCCCGCTGAGCCGCGCCGCGGTCCCGCCGCAGAAGCCGGGGAAGTGGTGCGCCGTGCACGTGCAGATCGCCTGGCAGATCTACCACCACCAGCAGAAGATGAAGGTGAGGACACGCCGGGCGCGGCCGGCGGGGGTCCCAGGGCGCCCTTGGCTCGTGGCGTCCCTGCGTGCGTCTGCGAGGCCTCCGGGGCGTTGGCGGGAGGCCCCCGTGAGGGGCGCGGGTGGAAGCCCCATCTCCAGCCTGGGGTAAGACCCGGAGGGTGGGAGGGCGCCCAGCGAGCCTGTGCGTGTTCACACGCATGTGTTCCCGCGTCTGACCCGCGGGCGCTGGCCGCCTGCCCCTTGCTGAGCTTCACTCTGAGCAGGGCGGGGCACTTCCCGGAGGGGCCGTCCCTGCTCCCCTGGGTGCTCGGGGAACCTGCTGGCTCCGCCCACCGCGGGCCCGTCGCGCGCTCTCTCCTCACACTGTTGACACGTGAACTGGGTATACCCCCGCGTTCACGGAGCTGACGTGCTCTGAGGGGGTGGGCAGAGAAAGAGGCAGCCCCAGGGGACGTGCGTTACCTTCGGGGCAGTTCTTGAGTCATTATGTTCTGCGTGCGCTTTGTGGGAGAGGGATTATGACGCAGAACCCTGTGTTTTGATGTGTGGACGTTGGGTGGGACCTCCCAGGACACAGCCGGGACTCAGAGTCGCTCCCAGCGCGGTGCCAGTGGGGCCATGGGAGGTGGGAGATGGCCCACGCGGCCTCCATGATGCCTGGCTGCACCCTCGGAGCACAGGGCAGCCGAGGCAGGTCCCATGGTGGCGCAGGCGGGCCGAGAGCGCCCCACGTCACTGCGGCCCTGACAGAGCGGGAGCCGGGCCTGAGCGCAGTTTGGCAGCAGGATGGGAAGGGTGTTGGGGGGGGTGTCGCTGGGACACGCTCGGCCCCTGCGGCTGCAGCCAGGAGAGCACCAGGGTCCCGTGTAGCTGTCCCCAGCTCCGAGCCCTCTGCCCCGTTCTGCGTGGCGGCCACGGCCTTCTGTGGCCCACAGCGCCTGATGTGGGGCCAGTGCAAATGAGGGGCGGGCGTTAGTTTTGTTTAATGTCAACAAATTTAACTTTTCAAACTGATACTGATGCTGGATTTGGTCCTGGGAAAGCCCTTAGGCATATTCAGAACAACTTGGGCACGTCGGTGCACGTTCTTAGCTCGAGTTTTGAGAATCTAAATGCAAGTAAGTATTTTCAATGAAATGTTTCCAAATTGAGACGTGCTTTACGTATAAAGTGTGCACCGGGCTGCAAAGACCTAACGCGCGGTGGAACCGCTTGCCGACCCGTCTCATGGTCCGTGTTGTAACGACACCCGGTCGTCCCGTGTCGGGAGCACGGCAAGCGCCAGCCGCCCGCGTCCCTGTCGCCCTGGCAGCTCTGTCCTCCCGCAGGTGCCGCTGGACCCACACAAGCTGGAGGTGGGCGCGAAGCTGGACC
Organism: Propithecus coquereli; assembly: GCF_000956105.1. Lineage (NCBI taxonomy): Eukaryota > Metazoa > Chordata > Mammalia > Primates > Indriidae > Propithecus > Propithecus coquereli. The sequence continues at coordinate 519,878 of NW_012151230.1, read as the reverse complement.
TGTTTGGCAGACCCCCCGCCCCGGGCGTGTTTGCCGGGTTCCACTACCCGCAGGACCTGGCCCGGCCGCTCTTCTCCAGTGCAGGTGAGACCCCCACGGCGCCTCTGCGGGGATGGGTCCGAACCGTCTCCCCGTCCGGCCAGCTGTGCAGGAAGCGGCATGGGGGAGGCACCTGCCGGGCGCACGGGTCCCCAGGATCAGGGCGAGGAGGGACCTGGAGCAACCAAGCTGGTCTTACCAGAAACGCGCCCTCTGGAATGCAGGACGCCCCCCTACTGAGTACAGGGCTGACACCAGCTCCACACGGGGGCTGGGGGTGTTGTTGGGGGAGCCGGGGCAGGTGCTGAGGGGCACCTGTGGGCCTCTGTCAGGCCCAGGACGCAGCCTTGTTGTAAGTAGCAGGGGTCACTTAGCAGCTCTCCTGGGTGAAGACTCCAGCGTGACTGGCTTTGGGAGCAGCCAACTAAGGCCACTCCCATGGGGACGCCTCCTCTGTGTCCCTGCCCAAGCTGGGGGCCCCCCCTCCTCCGGGCACCTCCCTCCCTGCGGCCCCAGCCTCGTCCTCCAGATGTTGAGAGGAGAGTAGGTCCCACCCCCGCCCTGACCGGACACTCCTTCGCCCCACGGTCGGGCCGTTCCGGAGAACAGGCAGCAGAGGTGCCCGCAGGAAGCTGGGCGCCCACTCGGGGCCTCTGTCAACTCGGCTCCCCCACAGGTGCCGCCCATCCCGCCACCAACCCCTTCGGACCCTCAGCTCCCCCTGGCAGCTTCCTGCCTCCTGGTCACCTGGCAGGTGGGTGTCCCGGCCGCGGTGGTGCGGTTGGGGGATATCAGTGGGCAGGAGGGTAACCCTGAGCCCCAGGGCACCCCCCCAGCGGGCTGGGGAGTTAGGTGGGAGTCCCGGCTCAGCCTCGCTGACCCCTGACCCCTGGTTGCCCCGCAGACCCTTTCAGCAGGTCGAGCAGCTTCGGGGGCCTCGGGAGCTTGGGGAGCCATGCCTTCGGGGGCCTGGGCAGCCACGCTCTGAGTAAGTGACGTGCACAGGCACCGCCCTCCCCCCGCAGTGCCCACTCGGGTCCCAGTGGACAGCAGGGCCCCTCCTGCACCCCTGCGGGGCTCCTGGGGCACAGTGGGGGCCGGCCGGCCTCACACTCCCTGGGTTGTGCCCCCAGCTCCTGGCGGTGGCAGCATCTTTGCCCCCAAGGAGGGCTCCGCGGTGCACGGCCTGCCCAGCCCCCACGAGACCTGGAACCGGCTGCACCGGGCGCCGCCCTCCTTCCCTACTCCGCCCCCGTGGCCCAAGTCCATGGACACGGAGCGGGTCTCAGCCCTGACCAACCACGACCGAGAGCCAGACAAGGGCCGGGAGGAGCGTGAGCGGTGAGTGGAGTCCGCCCAGCCTTCCCCGGCCCCATCCCTGCCTGTGCACAGACCTGGGGGCTCGGGCAGGTCGGACCCAGCCCCGCCCTCGCATCTCCCCACGGAGAAGGGGCTGGGAAAGGCCTAGTGAGCACGGCCATGTGCTGGCCCTGGGGGTGCCCACGGGGTTGGGGGAGTGATAGGAACTTTGCGCCCTGGCTTCACGGACTCAGTTTCCAAAGTGGGGACAGCAGATGCAGAGCTTGTGCCCCAGGGAGGGCAGGTGGCCGAGGCTTCCTGCAGACGTGGGCTCAGAACCCCACGTCTGCCCCAAGGTGGCGCCAGTCTTCCTGAGACCTTCTTCTCCAAGGACGAGGCAGGGGGCTGGAGGATCCGGGGTGGTCCGGGGTGGGTGGATGCCAGGCGTCCACACGTGGGTCTGGAACCAGAGTTTGAGGCAGGAATTCCAGGGCTGGGGCAGCCGGCAGCTTCCTGGGAGCCCCCTGTCCTGCCAGAGCACTGGACCCCCTGACTGGCCCAAGGCCCCGGCCTCGGTGCTGGTTGCAGGCTCTGTGGTTCGGCTCTGGTGCTTCTAGGTGGTTTCCCAAGGGAGGGCAGCGTGGGGTGTTTGGAGACGTGGGGCGGTGGTTCTGCCGTCACCACCGGTGTGTTGACAGGGGCGCTACTGGCAGCTGCAGGAACTCGGGGTGCCAAGAGGACCCCCCCCCACACACCAGCGAACAGGGGCCCCTGCAGGTGATGAGAACAGCCTTCTAGGGGCTGCCGGCTGGAAGAGCCACCCTGGAGTGACTGAGCACGCCCGTCCTGTCGCCCCCAGGGACCTCCTGGAGAAGACGCGCCTGCTCAGTCGCGCCTCGCCCGCGGCCCCCGTGGGCCACGCCGTCAGCAGCCTCCTGCTCCGCGGCCAGGGCGAGCTGGGCCGGCCCGGGGTCCCCGCGGAGCGCGAGCCCGAGCCCCGCGTCAAGGAGAGCAGCTCGCCCAGGGAGGAGGGCGCCAAGGCGGCCTTGGGCGAAGGCCTGCGCCTGGCCGGCCTCCTGGGCCGCGAGCCGCCGGGGAAGCCGCCCGAGGCGCCGCAAGGCGACGTGAAGGTCAAGGAGGAGCGCGGGGAGGACGAGGCGGCCGAGCCCGCGCAGCCGGGCCCGGGCCGCGAGCGCCTGGGCGCGCCGGGCTTCGCGTGGGAGCCGCTGCGCGAG
>NW_012151230.1:499557-517003 GCF_000956105.1 Propithecus coquereli | reverse complement strand
GCCCCCCGCGCCGCCGGCGCCGCGCAGGACTTCGCCGCTCGAGGGCCTGGGGCCCGGGGACGCGCGCGCCTACTCGCCGTCGCGCAACGCGCAGGAGGTGGAGGCGCGGTAGTCCCGCCGCCCCGCGGACGCTCTGCTGAGAACGCTCCCGCGTGTGCGTTTCCGGAACTTAAGCACAGCCCCGCGGAATCCTGGGAGACACGCTTTTCCACGCGCGGTCTGCGGGGTCGGGGGATTTGACAAACAGCTTTTCGGGGGTGACCTTTTGTTTTCCGAGCTTGAGATTAGGCTATTGGGAAAAAGTTCAAGTTTGTACCTTTTTTCCCCACAGGTAAGAAGCGTTTTTAATGGATTTGTATTTTTCTTAATTTTGTGCTCTTTAGACACTTGAACCAAAAAAGAAACTTTTGCTTCTTGATTTTTTGCTGGGGTTTGCACGGTCACAGACCCGGACCCCTCTCCAGAGCCCCAGGGTTCCTTTGTCTCGTTTATAGAGAAAAACGGTCACTTTGTCCAACGCACTGTGAGGCTCCCCACTCAGGCCCAGCCCTGGCCCTCCCTTGGTACTTGGAACCGAAGTTACAGATATATATTAAAATAATAATTAATAATAATGTACAAAACTTTGTTTTTTGCCTTATTATGCGGAAGTGTAAGGATTTCTTTTTTGGTTTGTTTTTTTAAAAAACAAAGGAAACGTGTACATAGTCTGTTGATATAAATGTATGACATTATTAAATTCTTACCCTAGGTAGGCTTTATAAAAGTCTTTTCCAGAAAGCCCTCTGGTTATTTGTCTAACATGGTCACAAAACACCACTCGCTGTCGGAAGTTTAACTGCAGCAGCTACCCTTCAACTATGCAAGCGCTTCCGTGAGCGACCCCCCAGCCCTGTGGCAGGGCACAGCTGCCCGCGAGGGCGCTGGGTGCTCCAGGCTGCGTCCTCGGGAGGAAGAGCGGCGCTCCCAGGGCGTCTCCTGCGTGAGGCTCACGGTGGGCTTCAGGACTGGCTGGCTCTGGCCGCAAGGACAATTCTGTGGACCCTTGTGCTCATCGTGCAGTGTTCTCGGGATCTGTATGCCAGACAAGTAGAATTTTAGAAGTGCAAGAGTCTAAAGTTTGATTACAAAAAAATAAATAACTTTCGTATATTTTCTCTCCCGTGTGAAGGCGGTCAGACGTTTGTCTCCCTGTGCGTGCACCTCTGGTACCGTGGCTGCTCCCCTTGGCTCGGGTCTGTCCCATAACCACACGAGCGCCACCGTGCTCCGCCGGCAGCGCGTCCCTGTGTGTTTCCCGACGTCCACTCTGTCCCTTCCGGGTTTCCGAGCCTCCTCGATTCAGCCGTGCACGGCCATTGTGTTTCCATTTTCCAGTGTGGACTCCGCTTACTTTAAATATTCTGTTCTCATGTCAATCAATGAAGGTAAATACAGCCTTGATTTTGGATGAAACCGTGGTCGAGTGTTCTGTGTGGCCTTGGGCTGGGCGGCCTCCGGGCAGGCCCAGGTTGACACCCCAAACGCCCCGCATTCCTCCCTCCAGCGCGGGGCGCTATGGGGTGCCCAGACCCCTGGGGCTGCCCCGTTGGGCCGCATTGCCCTGGAAGTGAAGCCCCGAGCAGGTCACGGGCTTTGTAGTCCGGGCACCACCCCAGCTGCGCCCGCCCCTCCTGCAGGGCTGTGCCCAGGGCCCCGCGCTGAAGCTCCAGCTCCGTGGCGCCCTCGGGCATTGGCGCAGGCGTCGCGGGGCCCCCGGGTCCTGCCTCGGCAACCCCCACCGTGGCCTTCCTGTGTGGAACCCCCATCTTCTCTGCGTGGGAGGGTGCCGGCCCCACGGGGACCTTGCAGGGTTGGCCTTTTCCCCCTGCGCCTGAGCACCCCAGAGCCCCGTGAGCCTTTGCGCAGAGAGCGGAAGCTCGGGGAGCGAGGCGGTGGAGCAGAGGATGCCGGGAAGGGGCGGGGCTGGCCCCCCCACCGCCCAGGCCCGGAGCGCCCGGACCCTCGAGAGGCCCTGTGAGCCCCGAGTCGCACCGCAGGTGGGGATGCCCCGCCAAGTCAGAGTCCGGCGCCTGGACCCGCGCCGTGTGGGGCTCGGGCACGAGGGTTTGCTTCCTGTGGGCTCAGCTGGGCCCTGCCCGTGTGCCCCGGCCGGGCTGCTCCTCCCCCGTCGTGGCTGCACCACGGCAGGAGCTCGTCCTGAGAAACGCCTCGCCAGGCGATTGTGGCCACTGCACACCTGGGCCGCGCGGCGAGGCGCCCGTGACTGCACGGAGGCCTGCGGGCGTCTGTAACGCAGTGGTGAGTGTTTCTGTATCTAAACACGTCTGAATGTGGAAAAGGTGCCGTAAACCCACGGTGTGATAGTCTTATGGGGCCAGTGAGCGCGCGGTTCATCCTTAACAGAGATGTCGTTGTGTGACGCGCGACTGTTCATTTTTCCTTGTCTGGGTTTTCTGACCTGCACAGCAAATCTTCAGGAACGAGTCCACTGTGGCAAGGTCCGCCTGTGAACTGTGGTGTGTGTCAGGATTGCCCCCAGGGGGCCTGCTTGCCCTGCGGGGACCCTGGTGGGGAGTGGTACATTTTCCCACATAACAAGTGCTCTACGAGCAGAGGGAGTGTGTTCGGGGGTGGGTCTCAGGTCTGCCACGTTTGTGATTTTGTTGGCCTTTCTTTCTTGCGCGTTGCCTCGTGATTACAAAATAGCTCCTGCAGCTCCAGGCATTACTTCCACAAAGGAGAGAGATAGTAAAGGAGAAAGGGTTGGCACCAAACTTGTCTGTTCCTTTCATTTGGAAAGACAGAACCTTCCCAGGGTTTCCTCCTCGTCGGAGGCCTGGGCCTCCTTGGCTAGGACTGGGCGACATGCAGCCCTCGTCACCAAGGGAGGTGGGAACGTGAGCGTGGGTAGGCGGCTGGCTGAGGCTCAGGTTCCTGGGCTGGCAGTGACACTCCTGGGGGGCCTTTCAGAAATCTGTGGGTGTGTTTTTAAGTCCAGCTTCGGTGGGCCCAAGTCTGCACATATTTGAAATGCATCAAACTTAAATTATTTTTAACTTTCTGTTATACCACAGTTTGAGCATTATTTTTTTCTCCAAAACTATAACGTCTGCGCACTTCATTTCCAGACGGAAAAGGGGCCGTCAGGAAGCACTCGCCATGCCGGGCACACACAGTCCCCGTGTCCTCCCTGGGGCCGGGCTGCTCCGAGCTACTCTGGCTCCTCTTAGCCAGGCTGGGGCGACAGCCAAGGTCACTCTGATAGGGCAGCCAGCGGAGGAGGCCGTGGTCACCTGGAAGCCCTCACCCAGCCTGGCCGGGCGTCTAGGGGTCTAGGGGTCTGCGCCCTCCCTCGCGGCCTGCAGCTGTGTGCTGCTGACTGACCGCCCATCCCCACCCACCAAAGAGGCCACCAGGGCTCGGCCCCTTGTCAGGAAGAGACGCAAGGGCTGCGGCTGCCCAGCAGGGCCAGGTGTGCGCACCTGGGCGGCCTAGACCTGGGCGCACGTGGCTCCTGTTCCTGCCCCAGGGACATCTGCCTTTGATCAGGTTCAAGGCTGTGAACGGAAATAGCAACTAGACTACGGAGATTCCTTCGTACATCTCTGTCTCTAGATTTAGGAAAAGAATTACGGAAGTGATAACGTGCCCCCTGTGGGGCGCACAGTGATGTGAGGCCGAGTCCGGAGAAAGTCCACGGCCCTCCCTCCAGGGCCGCCCGCCCCTCTCAGCCGCACCCTCCCACACCCCAGCTCTTTCTGGAAGCTTCCCAGGCCAGGTGCTCCGAGATGCAGGGAGGCCGCCTACGGCGCACCCACCGCGGTCTGCGTGTTAGCCGGCATCCTGCACCCGAACCTGGCTGTCTGGGACACGCTTCCGCGGGGCAGGTTCTCCAGAGCAGAACTGCTGGTCCCGACGGTGCCCTGGGTGCTCCTCACTCTCTGTGTGCGGAACTCACACCTGCATCTCTAATTCTGAATCCGCCGTGTGCACCGAAAACCCGGCTCAGCCCAAACCCTCCAACTCCCGTCCGACCCCCTGGGCTCAGCCCAGCTCTCCCCGCAGACACCCCTGGGCACCTGCTCCAGCCCTGGGCGCCCCCTGCAGGGCGCCCTCCTGCCGCCTCCACCTCCCTCCCCCGGGGACACGCGTGGCGTTGGGGACGGCCTGGAAATGCAGGGCCCTGTCTTGTCGCCACGCGGGGCAGCAGGGGTCGGGTGTGACAGCCGTGGGGGCCGTCCCGCAGCTGCAAGTGAGTAATTCTTGAGTTTGTAACACCGGCCTGGCGCCGGGGTAAGGAGCAGAAACACAGTTATTTCCAGGGTTTGCCCCCAACCCTTGCCCCGTCTCCAGGCCTAGAATGGCCCTCGGGCTTCGAGACAGAATTCCACCTCCCGGTACCCAGGTGTGCGTCTCTGTGGACGCGCCCATCACGTGTTTCCTGTGAGCAGCCCCCGCAGTCAAGCCTGCTGAGACTGGCGTCTTCACTCAGCGGACTTGCAGGCCCATCCGCGTGGCAGCCTGCGTCGTCACAGCCCAGGGGCTCCTTGTGGCTGAACCGTGCTCCACGGTGGGCGGGCCCTTGTGCCCAGCCCTGCGCTGGGGGTGGAAGTGCCGCTGTGAACCGTGTTTGCGGCGTTTCTGGGACCCCTGCTGCAGGGGCTCTCGGGTGTGTCCCAGGAGTGGACGCTCAGGGTCAGAGGCCAAGTTCACCTGCACACTCAGGCCCTTGTCTCTGCTGGTGGCTTCTGATCCCCTTTGCTGGGTCCAGCCCAGGGCAGTCGGCGCTCCCGGCGTGGCCTCAGCTCGCCCGTCCCAGCAGACGGGCTGCGGGTCGGCCCTGCGAGGCATCCACGCGCCGGAGCCCCCCTCTCTGGCAGTTCTACGCAGCTCCAATTCTGACGGGTTTGCCTCCGAAAGTCAGGGATTAGGAGGAATCTTGGCATTCTATGCTCGGCAAAAACCAACCAGGACAGAATCCAGGCGGAAAGAAGGGCAGTGCGGGGCCAGGCCTCCCAGAGCAAGGGCGTCGCTGTGCGCCGAGAACACCCCGAGGTCGAGGTCAAGGTCGAGGTCGAGGTGGACAACGTCTGTTTTCATTTCTTACAGGAATCACCTTGAATTCAAGTGTCGGGGCTCTCGTCGGGGGCAGGGGCCGGGAGGTGCGTCACAACCGCTTGTAAACCCGGCGGGAACTCCCACGTCTGGGCAGCGTCTCTCAGTCAGAAAAAGTTTAGCTCAATCTCGTCAGTGGGAGGACGAAATTAACTTTCTGTTCTCTCTGTAGAAAATACTACAAAATCATTTTATAAACGCGTGCGTGACCAAAGACTGTGAATTCAGAAAATTTGGGGTAAAAGTGTTACAGCAATTCGTAAAAACGGTTATTATTTTTCTGGACATTGCTTATGTGACTTAGCTTCTGAAATTCGTAGATCGTAGTGAGTCTTCAGTGTGAATTAAAATTCACTTTTAGCCCTGATGTGTGAATAGCCGCGTATTCGCTCTCTTAGAGAAGGTCACCAGAACCCGGTCACTTCCTTCCGCAGAGCTGGGGAGCAGCGGGGAGCAGGGGGCAGTGCTCCCCGCAGCAGGGTGGCCGGTTGGCCCCGAGCACCCGCTGGGGGACAGGGCACTACAGGAACCAAGCGCGGGCGGGGGAGGAGGAGGCGGCCTCGGCAACCTCCGCGGGGCCCTCGGGACGCAGATGGACCTGGCTCTGGGGAGTCAGGGGGCTGGTCTCGGTGGAGAGCACGTGCTTGTGCTTCTGCAACGTCAGCAGTATCGGGACCTTTCCAGTCGGACCACAAACTTATTATTTCACCTACGGTGACAAAATGCACTTTCCCACCTTTGCTGTGGACACTGGCTGGGGGGGGACGTGCAGTGTCCACCCGGGCAGCCTGACAGCCCCCCGACAGCCCCCAATAGTCCCCCGACAGCCCCGACAGCCCTGACAGCCCCCCAATAGCTCCTGACCGCTCCCCGACAGCCCTGACAGCCCCAGTCCTCGCTGTGTGACGTCGGCTCCTGGGGCCGCCGCTGCCGTCAGGCCTGTGCGGACCCCGCCCGCCTACAGCCTCCAGGTTTCACGGATTACGCGTTTACTGCCCGAAAACGTTGGCGGTGATGAAACAGAGGCCTCGAGTTCAGGCAGATTTATTTGCGCTCGATGATCAAGTGCGTCCTGAGCCTGCGGCTGTTTCTGCGGAGGCCTCGCTCGTGGGTCTCAGGCGCTCAGCGCTTCCTGCCTGCGGATTTCCTCAGAGCCCCTGAAAGAGCCGCGTGGATGGCAAGGGAATCCCCCCTCCGAATCCAGCTCCCGGCACCACGAGGTCCAGGTAAGCGTCCCTGGGGCCCAGGTTTGGTTCTTCAGGACACAGATTCCTGTTCACGTCACTGAGGGAAATACCAACAGTGAGGACACGTCCTTGGAGTGTCACCGCCGAGCAGGCAGGAGACGGTTAACTGCGGACCAGCTGCCTCCGGAGCCCAGGTCTCCCACCCGTTGGGGAGGGTGCCCTGGTGCACGCGGCTCCTGGGCGGTGTCTGTGCGCGGGGCGCTCTCGGTGCAGACGCTGCGTGGCTGAGAGACTCGGCTGTGCCCACGGAGACCCTCTGCAGCCAGCGCAGCCCCTGCCCGGTCTCTGGGGAAACCGGCACCTGCCGGGTCTGCTCTCCACGGACGCCCGACCCAGCTCACTTGCGCTCCGTGCCGGGCCACGCCGCTCGCGCTCTCTCCACGGAAGTCACCAGGAGGGGGCTGGGAGACCCCCCGCCGCCCCCAAGGCTGCTGATGGCGCAGCCTCCCCGGCCCAAAGACCGTCGTCTCCGTCCCCTGCGCGTCCCTGCGGGCCTCTCTGACAGCCGCACGCACCGTGCCCAGCCCAGGAGCCCCTTCCTGTCCGAGACCTGTTTCCTGCGCGCTCTCACTGGGTGGATGGGCTGCTGATGCCGCAGCCGGTTCCCGCGGGTTTGGGTTCAAGGCACCCCCTCACTCACGGCTGCCCGCCAGGGGGGCTCACCAGAGGCAGGCACTGGGCCAGGAGCCCCGTCCGCGGGATGCAGCGGTAGGGGCTGACCTCGCTCAGCCGGATGCAGCACCGGCTGTGGCAGTCGTCGTGCCTTTCGCAGAAGTCACCGTCGGGCTGGGGACACAGGGCAGGGGCCGCGGCCCAGGCAGCCTCCGCGTCCTTCCTCCCGCCAAGCCCAGCAGGGTGCAGAGGTGGCCGCCCCCTCCCCGCCCCTCCCGTCTGCACTCCTGGGGACCCTGGTGTCCCTGTGCGTCCGCCTGCCCGAGGGCTCACCTTGCGCCAGGGCACGCACTGCAGGAAGATGGTCTTGGGGGTGCAGAACCACTCGGGGCTGTGGCTGTTCCTGGTGCAGCAGCTGCTCTGGCACTGGGTGTGGCTCTTGCATGCGTGCCCCCTGGGCTGTGGGGACAGGAGACCGTGTCCCTCCTACCGCCTTCCTCTGTCCTTCCAGAGCGGGCGGGAGCAGGGGCGGCACGGCGTCCGTACACACCCTCCGCCAGGGCAGGCACTTTTGGAAGATGGTCTTGGGGGTGCAGAACTTCTGGGGGTTCACGCTGTTGGTGACGCAGCAGTTGCTCAGGCACTCCCTGTGGTCCTCACAGGCCTCGCCGGTCCCCTGAAACACACCGTCACCTGCCCCGGCAAGCCCTGCACTCCCAGGGCACCGGGGGCCTCCTCCCCCTCCAGCTTCCCCAGGTCACCATCCTTCAAACTCAGGCCAGAGAAGTTTCTGGAACAAACCTGCCCACAGTCAGTCTGGCAGGGCAATGGCAGGGTGCCCAGTGGTGAGGAAGGGAAAAGGAATGTCTGCTGTGAGCCGCGTGAATGGAGTAAACTGAGGCACAGAGGGTGGAGGAATCGGCACAGGGAGGGGAGGGGCCGGGACTGCAGAGGAAGCTCTCGAGCGGCTCTGCACCTCCTGCCTGCATTTCACAGGAGAAACAGGCTCAGAGAGGGTGAGTGGCTAGCCCAGGATCACACAGCTGGCCCTTGAGGTGCCACGTGAGTGTGACCTTTGACAGCGGCCGGGCCACAGCCGTGTCTCAGGGCTGTGAAGGGGTTTCGAGGGCTGCTGCGGAGGGAGGCGATAGCTACTGACCTTTGCTGCATCCGACACTAAAGCTGAGAAAAGTTTTAAAATAACAGTAATAAACGCGTTGCCTGTTAACACAAATACGTTTTTATGAGACGTAATGCAACTGCGGAGCTGCTCAAGTCACAGCCCGCCCGGGGCTCAGGCTGCTTCGTTGAGGAGGTTGAACTGCGTCGAGGCTACGCGGCCGTCACCCGTGAAGGGCAGACCCGGTGCGGCATCAGGAGGGTGCGTGCGGACAGCGGAGACCTGTGCGAGGTTTGCATCGGGGGGTTTCTGTCTTGTCTTGTTTTATGAAGACCTCACTGACCAGCGGCCCCAGGGCAGGAGAGGAAGGGGCACCTGTGGGCCGGAGCGCAGCCATGGCGGGCGTCAGCGGGAGGCCGGGCACGCACCTTGTGGCCCAGGCCCATCTGCTTCCACTCCGAGGGCCCGGGTGGCGGCAGCAGCAGCAGCAGCAGCAGCAGCAGCAGCAGCGGCATCCGCCCCAAGCCGGCCATCGCGCTCTCAGCCTCTGAGCACCCGGCAGCGCCCGCTCCCTTCCCGTTCCTTTGCTGCTCCTTCCTCTTGCAAAATTTAAAAAAATCAATACGGCTTATTTTCCAGAGCAGTTTTCAGGTCTACAGAAAAACCGCGAAAAGCGGAGCTCCCACAGGTCCACTGTCTTCGCCTGCCTCAGTTTCCCCGATCACTAACACCACGGCAGCAGTGCGTGTGTCTCCACCGAGGGGCCCGCAGCCCACACTGGCTTCACTCCTGGTGTCGCACCTGCCGGGGGTTTGCACCAACGCACCCACCATGCAGCGTCACTGACGCTGGACAGGAGTCTACTGGGTCGGTGGCTGTGTCCTGGCCCAGTGTCTTCCCGGCCCCGTTCAGGGCAGCTCCGTCCCTCTGGCTGCGGTGACTGGCCCAGGACACAGAGTCGGGCCACAGGCCTCCTTCCAGGGGGTTTTTCTGACCGCGGCTGGGGGAAGAGGTGGTTGGGAGAATCTTTCCCCCCCAGGTGACAAAGCTATAATCCCGCAGCTTCTGCAAGTCATGAGAAGCAATAGGAGAGTTCGGGAAATTGCCAGACCAAGATCGACTTAAAATTCAAAACTATTTCTCTATCCGAGCCGTAAATAACTAGAAAGTAGAAGATAAGATCCATTCACTTCAACGAGAGAAACGCCACCCGGGGCCGCAGTACGTGTTGTGTGCCAATGCAGCCGACCGGGAGGCCGTGTGTGGGCTTTTCCCCCAGGACAGGAGGGGGCGGGTCAGCGCTGCAGCTGCCCATGGGGCCCCACGTCCCCGAATCGGACTCCTGTCCCCACCAGGGGAAATGGCCTTGTGCACGTCGACGCAAACGGAGAGGAGGCCGTAGGTAGGGCCTGTGGTCATCTCTGTACCCAGAGCTCTTAACTTCCCTTGGAGGCATTGCTTGTACCTGACTTAAAACCAAACAAGAACAACAACAAACCCAAGCCTCCAAAACACAAACGACAAAAAACATCCAACCTGCTAATTGGTTACGAGACCCGGGCCCTCCCGTCGGACCACCCCGCACAGGTGATCTCCTACTTGCTTCCGTGTCAGCAGATAAAAGCTCGCTGCGCACGCTGCTGCCCGATTCCTGAGATGTTCTTTGCTCAAATAAACTCTGAAATCTGTCTAAAGTTTTTCTTTTAACATGAGGCCACCAAGTATCTTCGTAGCGGCCCCAAGACACACCCTTTGGTCCTGAGAGAACGGATGTGCAGACGCCGCCCAGCCAGGTATGAAAACAGAGCTCTGGCCGGCAGCTCCCCGCAGGGAAGGGATCAGCCCCGGAGGGCCAGGACTTGGTGTGGCGACTGCAGCTCCCATGAGTTTGTCCCACTTCGAACTCAGAACCGGCCGGAGACAGCAAATGCTCCACGGGACGCCCACCCTCCCACGGCGGCCTCCGCCGGGTGCACCTGCGATCGCCCCACCCCGCAAGCCCTGAGCGCAGGGCGGGGGCTCCCGGGCTGTGGCTGCTCCGGGATGAACAGCGCCCGGGTTTCACCAGCCCCTGCCCAAACCCGCCCACGGCCGGGCGCCTGCTGTGTGGGCACCACAGGTCGGGGACTCGAGGGGCGGCGCCAGGGTGCAGGGGCATCCGCACGTCCCTCGCGGTCTGGGGGCCCCTCGGCCCTGATCCTGGAGCCCGACGCCACCTGGTCACGGAAACGTCTCCAAGATGAGCCCACAGCCCCTGCACAAGCCCGATTCCGCGTCCTATCAAACCAGTAAGACGGCTTTCAATGCAACTACATAAAAGCTAAATGCACCGCAACTGGAACATGTTTAAATTTTAAACTCACAGTATTCTTTCTGCACTTTGAACGAGAAAAAAATTTTTTTTTCTGCTCTCAAACCTTTTCATAGGCCTCTGAAAAGTTCGCAGGCCCAGTTTCCAAACGGGGCACGACGCGCTCGGCAGATCAAACGGCCCCGTAGCGCAGGAGCACACGCTGCCCCGCGGACAAATTCCAGTCTATGAAAGATCACCGGTCACCCTGCCGGTCACCACGACGCTACTCACAACAGCCAGGAGCGGGAGCGACCCCGGGCCCCCCTACGATGACCGATGAACACGCAGAGACGCACACGCGGCGTCAGCTGGCCTCACGGAGGAGGGAAGTGCCGACACCGGCTACAGCACGGACGGACCAGCGCCGACAGTCGGGTCCCACAGACACCAAGCTCACAGAGACAGAGCAGCGTGGGGGCGCCAGGGTGGGGAGGGGACAGAGACTCCCTCTGGGCAGTCGAGAGTGTCCTGGAGACGCGCCGTGTGGCGGCCGCACAGCAACGTGAAGGTCATCGATACACGGAGCTGCGCACTGAGAAATGGTTAAAACGGTCGATGTTATGGTCAGTGTGTTTGACCACAAAAAAACAAAGCTTCCAGGCCGATCCCACAGCACCCTGGAGGCATCCTTGCTGCTGCTGAACTTGAAGAACAGCGTCCACGGCCCCCATTATGTTCAAATATTCTTCTACGTTTGGAGTCTTTTTTCCTGGATATTTGTTTATGAATCTGTCAGACCAGAAGCTTCAGTTTTTCCTTCTAAACCCCAACATCAGGTGATCTCATAACATCTCGATGCGCTAAATCAGCGCTTGATGCCAGATCTTGCCAAAGACCTTACGAATCCCAGGAAATCGCTCTTAAACCACAGCTACACTTACACACGGAAAAACAACGCGGGAGTGAATTCACGAGACCGGATTTCCCTCCCTGCAAAGCTCCCCGCGGAGGATCGCTGCCTGGGTGCTCGGGGGCCTACCTTTCTCTGTCTCAGGTCCGCCTGCTCCTCCGTGTGGCTCTGTCTTCCAGAAAAGACGCCAGCCCCAAAGCAGAGCAGGTCAGGGCAGGGTCCCACCTCCGGCTGTCCCCTCTCTCCTTCCTGTTCCCGCCCAGCCCCAGGAAGAAGGCTTTCGTCACCCGGCAGGAGGGCCTAGACGTGCTGCGAACCGTGGCCAGGGGACACGTGGCAGGACCCAGCCCGTAGGAAGCCACCCAGGGCCTCTGCGGAGATTGGCCGGCCTCCCTGCCTGCGCCCACGTCACCCCAGACTGGCCAGGGAAAGCCAACGTGCTCTCACCACCCACGTGGGACGCCCCTTCCCGGTCGCCTGCTCTCCTCCGTGCCGCGGCCTGTTCTTGGCTGGTGTCCGCGTTTATTTCCACACATCTGTTTGCTCCTTCAACAGCATCTAACAGCTGCCGTTTACTGGTTACTTATGTGTGACCATGTGCCGCGCACCGTGGTAGCCCTGGGGAGGATTTCTTCCTGGGGCCGTGAAAATACTCTGAGTTTAGATTCTGGTGATGTTCGCACAGTCCTGTGAATACCCTAAAAACAATGAGTCGTACACTTTCAGTGGGTGGATTGTATAATATGCAAATTATATCTGGAAAAAGCCGTTACAAGATTTTCTAGGGAGAAAGGCTTTATAAAATAAACATGAATCATTTATACACAGTGTCCAGAATAGACGGATCCACAGAAGCGGAAAGCAGATTCGTGGGAAGCAATCTAAATGTTCACGGCAGACGAGTGGACAGGAAAGCGTGGTGTCCACGAGCCACGGACACCCTCTGCCACACGCAACAGCAGGGGCGCCGTGAGGACGCTGCGCCGGTCGCAGAAACACAGACACCGCGTGGTCCCACTCACGTGTGCTCTGTAAAACAGTCGTGCTCAGCGTCACGCGTGGGATGGGGCTGGGGGTCGGGCTAGAGGTTCCTCATCCACAGGTGGGAACTGTCCGTCCAGCCGGTGGTGGGGGTGTCTCTAAACGGGTGAATGGTACAGTGAGTGAGTGAATAAAGCTATTTTAAGAAGAAACCAAAACTTTTCCCTATAACTTGGTTGTTCTTAAGGGGTTATTTATAGATAACTTTTTTCTATTCTTGCCAGAGAGTAATATTTCCTTTTAACCAAAGGTTTTAGAATTCAATTGAATAACTGCATTTTTTCACTTGGAACGTGCCTTTTCAAAGTAAAAAACAATTACGAGACTCACTCTTCTGAAGACTAATTTCCTTAACCTATGTAGAAGTATTTATGCACATTACAGATATTAATTTACACCTCAGCTGTGGTTACAAAGCCTGTGCCTGGCGGCCTCACACGTCCTCCGGTTTGCAACAGGAGTTTTCATTTGGTTTCTTAATTCTCCTCCTAGGAGGCTTTGAGACACCTCGTTGAAAATTCTTTGTAAGCATTCGTGGTCTGCTGAGACCAATCACACCCAGGTTCCTCGCTGACTTTGAGAGACTGTTGGTTCTGCTTTCTGGTGAGGGGACGCCCAACGAGAGCCACCTTCCAAAGGAAACCGAAAGTCTCCTTGTCATCCGATGAGTTTTCCTAACAACAGAGCAGAACACTCGACTCCAGCAACACACCAGCCTGTGATTGGCTGAGACCCAGCTGTTTGTTACAAAACACACTCCGACACAGGCCTTCAGTTGGTTTAAGTACTGAGGCTGCAGTTCATCACCGAGGCAGCTTCAGTCCAGACTTAATTTGACAACCCCCCCCTTGGGTCAGCCTTGGGCACTGACGCGACTGTTGAACTCCGTCGTCTTCTCCCAATCAGAGAATGAAAGCAAGAGATGGCCTCGAAGCAGCAAAGTTCACTGGAGCGAAAGTTCACTCCCAGAGGGGTTCACAGCAGGGTCACGCCCAGCAGACTGTGGCACGGGGGGCTCTGTGGGCTTCTCTTCTCCCCTTGTCTGTCCCACGCGGCCTCTCCTCCTTCCTGACGCCGTCTCTTCTCCCTTTTCCTTGACCAGTGGGGATGCTGTCCACTTCCTGCTGTCAGGCGGGGACGTGTCCTGTCCGAAGCCCACTGGTTTGGGGGGACGGTCACGTATCACGTGTGCTGTGTTATGTTTCTCGGGGCACTTGCAGCAACTCTTATCTCGGCACGTTCCGGCACGTTCTCCCACTCGGCTCCCGTTTGTTACACTGCTGGCTTTCCTATTTTCTCTGCTTCCCTCACTTTTCTTCTGCTAACGTTCTGCGACGCCTGTGGTTACCCTCATCTTGCCATTGTTGCATCGCGACCTTTTACTCACCCTCCCGTTCTTGCTCACACGGCCGTCCCACACATCCTCTGCTGCCGTCTTACTTCCCGCCTGCACCGACATCCGGATACGATGGAATATCGGCAATACTTGTCCATAAAAGGGAGTGAAGCTCTGATACTTGCCACAATGTGGAGGAACCTTGAAAACGTTATGCTGAGTGAATGTAGCCGGACATAAGAGGTCAAGGGTTGCATGATTTCGTTTTCAGAACTTTCCGGTACTGGCTCATCCCTTGAGGCAGAAAGGAGATTGGTGGCTGCCAGGGCAGAGGAGGAGGCAGAATGAGGAGCGACTGCTTACTAGACAGGGGCTTTACTTTGCGGTGGTGAAAATGTTTGGAAACTAGACAGAGTTGCACAGTTTTGGGAACGTACTAACGGTTACTGAATCGTTCACTTTAAAATGATTATTTATTAAAGCATAGGAAATTACGGCTAGAAAAGAGGAGTAAGTTCCAGAGTTCTGCACTACTCACTGTGGGATGACCACGGTGAACAGTTGTATATTATATAGTTTCAAATAGAAGGAGGATATTGTTTGTCCCCAGCACGAAGAGATGATCAGTGTTTGAGATGACGGATACGCTAATTACCCTGATCTGATCACCACACATTGTATGTACTGAAACGTCACTATCTACCCCATGAATATGTACAATTATTAACTGTCAGTTTTTACCAATGAAATAAATACAATGGTTAATTATATGCGATGTGGATTTGTCATAATCAAAAAATAGTGTAAAAATCATTTTGTGAAATACTATGACGTTTGGGATTTGCTTCGAAATAATGTGGGTGGGGCAGGGATATGCAAAGTTTCCCAAAAAACCTTGGTTTGCAAAGAAAAATGGATGAGAGTGGACAGGAGCAGAGAGTCGGGGCCACTGCAGCAATTCACGAATGATGAGCTAGAGGTGGGCGGCCCCACAGGTCTGCAGGGTGAGGTGAGTGGGCCGAGGCCAAGGAAGGGACCAGGGAACTGGGGGACAGGAGACCAGAGGACAGGAGACCAAAGGACAGGGGTCCAGGGACCAGAGGACCAGGGGACAGAGTACCAGGGGACAGGGGTCCAGGGGACAGGGGCTGGGCCCAGAAGAAAGATGGATGGATGGAGAGAACGCGAGCAGGTGAGTGAGGGACAGGTGGAAGCGCCTGCCCGAATCCGCTTGATTGCTGCGTGCAAAGTCAGCTGAGAACAGCTGACCCACGTGGAAGTTGTTAAGGGAATTAGCAAGCGGGGCTGACGCTTTGCACGCGTCCTTGGAAATAAGTACGGGGAGGAACTCAGCTGGGGAGGCTGTTTTCTCCTTCAGATTTGGTCTCTCCCCTTCTCTCTAAACCCTGTGTGTTTCGAGTAATCATTCGTTCCTTCCTTTGCTACCGAGCTCCGGAGCGAAAAGCAGCCGCGACGAGTGGTGACCCCGACGTGACTCAGGAATCCGAGCGTCCAGGGAGCGTTTTCGTCGTCCGGACTACGAGGGGAAGCACCGGGTAAGGGAGCGTCCCGCCCGCTGCTCTGGGAAAGGGACGGACGCCGTGGTTTCAGGGGGGTTTCTGACACGGGGGGAGCTGAGGAAAGATCAGCGACTCTTAAAAGCTGCTCTGTGTTCTGTGGAACCAAAACTCTTACGGCAGCGCTTACGCGCAGTAAGGCAGCCTTGCCCAGGTTCCCGGGTGAGGGCACGTCAGATTCAGAGCTCTGGGAGCGAGTTGGGAAGCTTTTTAAGAAGAATCTTAGGCAGGGTGCTCCCATTCACCTTGCCGTGTTGTCTGCATGGAGCCGGGTGTGAACGGCGCTGACTCCTTCACATGTTCCTGGGGGTTCTAATCCCGGAACCTGCTCCTCTGCTGCCCGTCTGCTCCTCTGGAGGAGCCGGCGTCCCCTGCCCTAAATTCCTTGAATCCTGAGCCGCTCTCTCCACCATCACCTGCTGTGTCTCAACAGGAGGAGCAGCTTCCTCCTCCTCCTCCTCCTCCTCCATCTCTATTCCTCCCCGGGTAAAACTTCCACTTTCCAGCATGGCCTAGGAGAGGGTCAATCTTTACGGGGATGAGATTTGCTAGAACAATGGAATCTTCTAACTACGTGACCTTTTCATCAGGGCCCCACTGCTCAGGTGCACCCTGTACAACCCACACCTTTGCAGGGCACTAATTCGCCCATCTGGCTAGAGCAGAGGCACATTAAGCAGATAAATTAAAACATTTAAAATCTCTTGTCCAGGACCAACTTAAAGCGCGACACATAGAACCTTCCCTGAGCCCATGGAACACTCCTGTATTCGTCGTACTAAAAAGAACAACAAGTGGCATTTACTACGGGACCTAAGAGCTCTTAATGCTACTATAGTCCTCATGGGACCTCTGCAACCTGGTCTTCCCCACTGTCGTTAATTCCAAGAGATTGGCCTTTGATTGTAATTGATTTAAAAGGTTGTTTTTTCACAATTCCTCTAGCAAAACAAGACTAGGAAAAATTTGCATTTTCTGTTCCCACTTAGGATAATGCCTATCCGGTCGACAGGTATTACTGGGAAGTCCTTCTGCAAGGAATGTTGAATAGTCCCACTATTTGTCCATATTGTGTCCATCAAGCCCGACTCCCTTCTCGGCGCCAGTTCCCATCCGCTATCATCTACCACTATATGGGTGACGTATTGGCAGCTCCTACTTGAGCAGAATTATCACTGTTTGCCCGTGTACAAACACACACTGCCGTCCATGGGCAGACAAAGGACAACCTACTCAACCCTGGTGCCGTCTTGGTTATCTACTTTTTTCACATTCATTGCGACCCCAACAAATAGCAGTCTCCTTGCCTTCTGCCCTGACGCTACATTCATTACAACAACATTTGGGACATGTGAATTGGATACGTCCCACTTTAGGAATTACTAACCAACAAATGCATCATCTCACTCATACATTAAAGGGTGATCCAGATCCAGCTTCTCCTCGTCCACTAACATCTCTGGCATTACAGGAATTCCTCGCTATCAACAAAGCCCTTAACCACTGTCAACAGACAAACCCATTCTTTTATTCATCTTCAACACCCCCTGTCTCCAACTGCTCTTATAGGCCAATGAACACCTCACATCGCTCCTTCGGAATGGTTATTCCTACCTCACACTCCCTCCAAAACCTTTCCTCCCCTTCTAGATCTCTTTGCCCCTTTGATTATTAAGGGACATTGTCGTGCAGAACAATTGCTTGGATTAGATGCACACACTGTATCTCTCACTAATCCTAAAAGCTGCCTCGAAGCAACTTTACATGATTGCTTACTTTTGCAATCAGCCCTCGCAGGTTATGTAGGGTCTTTCCTTCCATTACCCCTCCGACAAACTCCTCCCCACTGTCCCCTCACTTCCTGTGCAACCGCTCACAGTGCTCTCCCCTACACCTCTTCCCACCGCCCGGACAGTGTTCACCGATGGCTCAGGATGACCATCTAAAGCAGGAATGGCCTGGAAAGACGGTGATTGGAAATATTTATCCACCTCCAGTTTTCCCTCCACTCAACAAGCAGAATCAGGGGCGCTTATATTAGCTTTAAGAACATTCCCATTAGAACCCCTAAACATCATCACTGACTCCCATTGTGTATTCTAGTCCGTTCTCCATATCGAAGACGCTATCATTAAGGACATACCTAATCGAACTTCCACAATTCCTCGTTCTACAGAGCTTATCAGAAATCC